>NC_044356.1:26470898-26770898 GCF_007364275.1 Archocentrus centrarchus | reverse complement strand
ATGTTTAAAATAACAATTTGGCAGTTGAATATATTTGAGTTCATTGTGTGTTATTTATTTAGCCTGTAGTGCTGTGGAAACAAAGAACTTCATTCTAAAAAAATAGCGGACCAGTTTTAAACTCACTTCAACTGTTTTTGAACATTAAGGCAGCACAACATTAACGCAACAACAGATAAATATCAGCTGTCTGCATTGTTAGAAAATGAATCTCTGTTATTGAAATGTAATAGAGAAGTCTGACAGAGCACACTGTACTCATTATTAAATTAGAGCATTTATAAAGATGTTAGTTTTATGGCTTCAGTTGCTTTTGGCAGATTATTTTTGGGTTTGTCACTCTGCAATAATGACCTCTTTAAACTCGTGTGTGTGTGTGTGTGTGTGTGTGTGTAAGTGAGAGAGAGTGTGAGAGAGCGTGTGAGAGAGCTAGAAGTACTTTGTAATCCAGTTTTTTCCTGTTGAATGTTCGAAGACTTCTATGCAACGCTCGTGTCTTGGCTTTATTCTGTGGCAGTCTGAACTGACAAGCACTCAGCTGAGAATGTATTTCCATTCATTATATCCACTGTCCTGCATGGATGTACTGTATAACACATGACATATCTCACAGAGGAACACACACATATGTATACGTTTTTCCTTTTGGCCCGTATTTGTTGAGCTGCACCTGATTGTTTAGACATTGGCTGTAATGTTGTGCATCTCTTTGATGCTCTTGAACGGTGCACCGACTGAGCCCATGTGAATACAGGTAGACCGCCTCTTAATGGACTTCTGAAATGTTGTTTTGCTATTGAAAATGTGTCTTCTGACATTCGTCTGTACTACTTAATATGTAGCACTGGGAACAGAGTGACGACTCATTTTCGTCTGATACATAAATGGCAAACCTCATTTCTTCCATTGTCCCATAGGACAGATTCATTCCTGTCCCACAGTGGACCCGGAGCTTCATAAACCATGAGAAGGAACCAAAGATGTTTCTTTTTGTTGTCTTTTGCAGTACTTTTCTCTGGCCCTGTATATTTTGTTTCTTGTTAAATAAAAGAACTAACTTACTTTCGCCTGACTTTGACCTTGTAGACTCTGTTATACATTTCCTGTCCCAAAGCAAGCTTTTACTTTTACTTTTTTTAGGAAATTAATTAGTTGGATCTGTAAATATCTGGACATAATGTTTTTTTGTTGTACATTTTATATTTTATTTTGGGGGGCTCTGTACACCCAACACAGTGGATTTTTAAGTCAAATAACTGAAACACAATTGAAGTGCAGACTTTCAGCTTTAGGTCAAGGTTTTACATCAATTTTGCATGAACTGTTCAGGAGTTAGAGACATTTTTAAATATTGCTCCTCGTTTTCAGAGGCTCAGATGTAATTTGGCTTTCATGTCTTTTGGTGTTGCTCAGTTGGCCAGTGCCTTCCTGCTTTTGAAGAATGCACCAGATTGATGATTGGGCTCTCATAAACTTTTTTTGCTCTGTTTTTTTTTTTTTTTTTACTTTTTTTATTTCAACATAATTATTACCTCCTTTGCTTGCATCAACATCTCATTGGTCCTCATAGTGAGTTGATTTTATGATATATATATATATTATATAGATAATATAATTTATAGATTTTTTTATGTTGTGTACATGAAATAAAGCAGGAAAATACAAAGAAATTTATACATATGGAAAAAAAGGTAAAATGGTAATTCATACTGTTATGGATAGCAGTATATAGTATGGGTGAAAATGAATGCAGTCAGATTGAAGGGCAAAATATCAATAGTATTCCCAGAAATACTTAGGATCAACAAAATAAACAGAATGAGAAATAATAGATTATTTTCACTTTGTTAAATGTTAGAGAAATGGATGCGCGTCAGTCCACTCTCCGGGTCAGAAGGTGGCGGTAATGAAAGCAATTTGCCATCCGCCTATTAACACTAAACGAAGAAGACGTTTTCCTCTTCCGCCGCGGCTAGGGCCCCTCAAACACGAGTTCAGCATTTCTGACTTTACGGGACGCACGGCAACAACACTGGACCGGCTGCCGACACGTAGCTAAGATGGTGAGAAATGATTTCTAATATTTATGCTTCTGTTCGAACAAAGCGTTTCGAGTATTACCTACAATTTAGCGAGCGTAGCTGTCTGTGTTAGCATTAGCTTAGCTTCCATGTTGGCTGGGTGATGGAGCTGAAATAGGTTTCGCCGGCCCCTGGCAGTCGTTACAACTGGGCGGTTGTTTTTTCCCACTCTATCTTTTTTTTTTTTTTTTTTAAATCCTTTTGTCAATCTTTATAATGTTAATAGCTAGTTGGTCATGGCGGATCCCAGCGTAATGTTTCCCCCTCAAAAGCGGGCCGACCTGCTCATTTAAAGTCACTGCTGTTGTTCACAGAAACCGATCCTGCTCCAGGGCCACGAGAGGTCCATCACTCAGATCAAGTATAACAGAGAAGGAGACTTGCTGTTCTCTGTAGCTAAAGACACGGTGAGTTCATAACAGTGAAGTTCACTCATCCATTGTTTGCAGCTGGCTAACTGATTTAGCCTTTCTCTGCAGGTAGCCAACGTGTGGTACTCGGTCAATGGCGAGAGGCTTGGTACCTACAATGGACACACAGGAGCTGTGTGGTGTGTGGACTGTGACTGTATCCTTTTTTTCTGGAAATACACTTGCAAATGTTGTACTTCAAACCAATGTAAAGTTTGAGGTTGTGATCCTGTGGTAGGGTCTGTTTCAGCTCTCTAAGCGTGCATGTTTGGATCCTTGACTATTCCTCTCTCAGGGGACACAAAAAGCGTGCTAACAGGATCAGCAGATAACAGCTGTCGGCTGTGGGACTGTGAGACCGGTAGGTCAAAAACAAGTTAAGCATTTTACCCAAAGGTCCCCTGTTATGGTCATTTCCATTTTTTCACTGTGCTAGAGTAGTGTTGCATGATTACAAAGTAACCCTTATGTGTTGGGCTTTGCTGCAGCTCCTCACCTTTTTGTCCCTACTAAAGGTTTAACTCCTTTTGTGTTAAGCATAACTTTGTTCTGATTGGCCGTTTCTTACAAACAAAAGATTTGAACAGTGGGTGGGTGGGATGTGTATCTCAGGTGGCCATTTTAAGAATGTCTGATCTCAGTTACATGATACTAAATCAAGAGTAGGAAAAAAATGTCTGAAACTGAGTGTTTAAAGCAGCCAGTCTCATGGGGATTACTTGAACATACACTGAGTTAATTGTTTGATTCTTTGGCCCAGGTTAATGACCATCCACCATTGTAACAGCGTATATTTATGATAGAACATAAGGAAAAACACAATGGTTCCCCTTTAATGTTGTTTTTGCCACAACCTCTGAACACTAAAGGCTGGCCAGCTCAGTTCTGGGGCCTCTCTGCTTGCAGGTACTTGTTCCACATTGTTGTTAAGCCTACAGTGTGTCGTCCACAGGTAAACAGCTGGCCCTGCTCAACACCAACTCTGCTGTCAGAACGTGCGGCTTTGACTTCAGTGGCAACATCATCATGTTCTCCACAGACAAGCAGATGGGTTACCAGTGTTTCCTGAACTTCTTTGACCTGAGGGATCCACAGCAGATAGGTACATATACACCGCACACACACTGGTGTTAATCATGGTCTTTAAAAGTGAGACTAAAGAGTCGGACATCAGATTGAATGATTTATAGCCTTGATTGAACATATTTTCCTCTATGTGAAGTAACTCGCCCTTGTCTCAGTTTTGAATGAAAGGTGAGGTAGTTCTGCTTTATAAATCCTGTAGCTTTGTAAATTCCTGTAGTCTGTGCATTTCATTTACATTTTTGATTATTCTGCCCAGCAGAATATGACTCTCGTCAGTGGTGTAAAGCTGAAATCTCTTCCTCTCTCTCTCTCTCTCTCTGCAGAGGACAACCAGCCCTACCTGTCCATACCTTGCAGTGATCACAAAATCACCAGTGCTGTGTGGGGACCTCTGGGAGAGTTTGTCATCGCCGGTCATGAGAACGGAGAGATCAATCAGTTTAGTGCCAAGGTTTGTAACACACTGGGAACATGTGGGAATGTAATAAGCGAGCACCATAGAAGGCCCAATGCTAAGTAAATACAGCTGAGGGTGCTTTAAAATAATAGTGACTTTTACAGAAACATGTAGCACACGGCTGTTCAGCTTCTCCTTATTTTCTATATGTACTGTTACCATGGTGGATGCTCATATTAAACATGACCAAAATATCAAATAGTGATGTAGTCATTGTAAGCCAGACTGCTCTAAACACTGTTTTAAACATGATGTCAGAGAGGGTGACTGTATACAGTTATTTCTGTGTTTTTGTGAGGGGCAGCTTAAAGGGAGAGTAACTAAAGCAGCTTGTTTCAGAGCATGAACTGATGAGCTCCATCAGGGATCACTGTGAGATGAACAAGGATTATTTTGAATTGTAAATCATGCAAAGCTACACTATTAGAGTGCAGGTATAAAAATATGGTTGAAACAAGGAAAATGAATCCATCTTTAAAGCTTCATGTTGTAATTGGATTATTTTTTTGGACAGTCTGGGGAGATCCTGAAGAAGGCCAAGGAGCACACCAAGCAGATCAATGACATCCAGCCATCAGTGGATCTGACCATATTCATCACTGCCTCCAAGGACAACACTGCTAAGGTAAGACCTTTAAACAGAGCCGCTCCTGCTCAGAGATCAGGTCACTGAAAAGCTCATTTCTCAATGAAACTGATGTACATTAATGTTAATGTCAGTCATCAGATTTTAGTCATGCTGTTACTGAGTGTCGGTCATCTTCCTCGTTTCCTTGTAGCTGTTTGACTCGACTTCTCTGGATCACATCAAGACATTTAAGACAGAGAGACCCGTTAACTCTGCTGCCATCTCCCCGATAATGGATCATGTAAGAAAAGCCTCTCGCAGTGCTGCATGTCCTCACCTAATGGACTTTGCACAGAGTATCGGCATTCTGACCTTTATTATTTACACATGCTGTGTCACTCAGGTGGTGATGGGAGGTGGACAGGAAGCCATGGAGGTCACAACTACCTCCACCAGGATTGGCAAGTTTGAGGCCAGGTAAGCTAACGTGACAGAGGTGGGACTCCCCTTTTAATTTTTCCAGGAACATGAAGAAGTGCTCTGGTGCTAACCGCCTTCTTTGCTGTACTCAGGTTCTTCCATGCTGCCTATGAAGAGGAGTTTGGCAGGGTCAAAGGTCACTTCGGCCCAATCAACTGTGTGGCATTCCACCCTGACGGCAAGAGGTACAGGATGGCTGTCTTCCTAATCCACCACCCTAAAATCTACAGATGTCTAGTTAAAACTGTTAAACACATTTCTCCCTTTGTGCTTTCTACAGTTACAGCAGTGGAGGAGAAGACGGATACGTGAGGATTCATTACTTTGACCCACAATACTTTGACTTTGAACTAGAGGCGTAATCTACCAGCTTGCTCGACCCCCACACCTTCAACTAAAATCAGAATCGATCCAGTCAGGAACAAGGAAAAACAGTCAGTCAACACCTTGCCTCCTCCCTTTCATCTGAACTGATCTGGAGTCAGGGTACAACAAAAGTCTGCGGCCATTGACTGATTTTTTTTTTTTTAAGCTGTATACTTCTCCCAGATTGCTTCATAATAAAGGAAGAGAGGGCCCGAGAGGCGACAAGAGTGTGGCGTTTATTTTAAGCAATTTTCTAACATCACTTGGACACTCCTGTGGCATCAGGAGCATCTGGATTTCTGCATATATTTGTGACTGGACTTTAACCCATTAAGTGTATTTAATTTGACAGGAATTTGCGTTAATGATGCTTTTTCTGTTTTGAAGCCATTCCACCACAAATCGCCATAAAGTTGCTTAAAAAGTCATGTCGGTGTGAGCTCTCATTTTGACAGCACTTAATGGTGAAAGATAACCCTGAACAGTTTAGTGATAGAATAGTTGCCAAGTTAAACTGCAGTGGTAATTTCTGATTAAATTTGACTGTGTCCTTGTACATGGAATGAGAACCCAAGAGAAAAGAAATGTACACAGACTACAATTTACTCTTAAGCTTTAGCCTTTGCATGCTGTTGACCTGATCAGATCATTTTGTTGGATGAGAAAAATGGGAAACTGGCCACTTTCAGTAGTAAATTGTAATTTGTAGTTTACTTTTTGGAGAATTGCAAGACAGCCACATGGTTTGAGACTTAAAGGTGGTTTCATGCAGTTTAAATTAAACTGCCTGAAAACTCTTGTCTGAGTGCTCAGCAGTGATATTGAGATGTGTTGCACATGTGAGTTGAAACTGGTCTTAAGCACAAAGCTAATCCACCTACAGTGTCAGTGATGTAGTCCAGGGGTTATTGCCTGTGAAATGACAAACATAATCTTGACCACAAGAGCAGCCGTCAGGTGGTCATTGTGTGCAAGTTCTTGTTTTTGGGCCACAGCGGCTTTTCTATTAGTGTAGATGGACAGGAAATGTGGGGAAGACACACGAGCACATCGGCAACAGGCTGGGACTCGAGCCTGCACCGCAACTCGGCATACGCATGTGATTGCCTGCTCCACTACTGAGCCACCCAGGCGCCCGTCGTGTGTATGTTTCACAAAATCTGACCAGTACTGTAGGAGTAGCTGTTCTTGTACCCCTACCATGGCAGAAACTTGTTACTTTGGGCGGATGAGCTAAAAAAAAAAAAAATTAATCTACACAAACTCACTAATGGCTGGAGATGTTCCCAGCTCTCTTTAAGAAGCTGGCCAGCATGGCATCAAAGATCCCTGCTCTCTGAGCACTTAATCTCAGCCAGAGGCACCAAGACTGTCAGTGGTAAGGTGATAGAGGCAAGGAAAATGCCTTCATTTGATAATTTAATCTTAACTAAATGCACTCTTATAATAGCAGTTTTCTACTCTGAGCAGGACCATTCATACCTAACTTCATTCCATGCCTTCAAGCACCAGCACATGCACACAATTTGAAGTTCAGTATCTTGCACTTCCACGTGCAGCCTGGGGGTCTGGGGATGGAACCAATGAGATTCTGAATGGTAGATCTGCTCTAACTCCTTCGCCACCATTGAAGACCGGTCAGGTGGCACTGCGGCTTGCCCTTTAGTGTACCTTTGGCTCATGGCGTTTGAAAACCACCCATACAATTAATCACTCAGGGCAAAATATGGTTCCATTTTATTTATTTTTTTATAACAAAAAGTTCTGATAATGCACATTTCACAAGGATAGAACTCCAAACAAGCACATGTAGAGGCTTACACCGCCTTCATGTAAATGGTACAAAATATCTAAAATAAGTCACTCATACCCAACATTAAGCCTCTGAAGAGGGTCACACTCATCCTTACATAAACATACAATGGAGGAAAAAAATAAAAACAGAGCAGATATTCATAGAAAGAGGGGCTAAGGGGGCCGACTGTACTCATGATTTTAAATAAGTTACTGAGCAGAGCTCCAGGACTGTTTGGGCGAAGGCAGTAATAAGTACATGCTAAAGGCGAGCTCGATCTAAACATGCATTCAGTGGTGAAGCAACACAGGCAAACTATCTGCCTCGTGCTGGTTACTCAGTATCACAGTATCATAAATAGATGTTTGGAAACTAACAAAGCCTTTTTGCATGTGAGCACTTGGAAATCATCTACGTCTCTGCAGGGATTTTAGCTGAAGCCCCACAAACAGGTTTCTGTGAGAAATATCAGTATAGGAACTGTAACAATCTGGGTGGCTTTTTTCTTATTAAAGCAAGCCTGGTTCACACAACAGCTCATCGGGATTTGTTTTACACTACATGGAGCACCAGCCGGGTGGGGTTTATACCAGTGCATCATTGAGCCTGTGAACAGTGTAAATCAGGCTTGCCTGTAAGAACACATCATAAAAACAGGAATAGAAAAAAGGTCCTATCACTGCAGTGGGAGAATACAGGAATCAAGAGGGGCTTGATAACAATAGAAACATCCATTCCTCTGTGTGCCAGTCTTCAAGTTGTCTTCACCTCTTCTTTTGGTCTGAAACACAGGTTTGAAGTTGAAGCAACAGTTAACACCAGTTTACTCAGAAAACGTCTCAACTTCAATTCTTTTCACAGTACTGCAGCACAACATGAGGACAAAGAGGGCTTTCTCCCAGAGACCACAGGACTTCAGCTGTACTATCAAAAACAATTCTATCAGCAGTTTCAGTCTCTCTGCTGATATTGTCCTCTTTCTCAAACACAGAGTGAAACGGTGGTCTCTATTTGTCATGTGGTGAAAGCTCATAGTGCACTCCCACTGCCCAATCACCTTTATACTTTAAAACAATTAAACCATCGCATGTTATCAACAGCACTGGATAATCATTAACCATTTCATATTGCATTACTTGCTGCAGAATAGATCAGGGTTGCGATGGACCACAATGTTCATGCTCACACACCTTCACTGTATAAATGTACGTGTGTGTGTGTGTGTGTGGTGGGTACTCTAGTATGTCCCTACTGTTCTCTCGGTAGCAGCAGTGGTTGTTTTGTTCTTTGTGTATGGGCCGCACAGTATGCATTAAGAGGGGTGGATAGCACTGCCTTAAATGATATTGTATATTTAGGGCTGGGCCTTGATCTGGCGCTAAATAAAAAAAATTTAATCGAATTGAATGTGGGGAAACCACTGGACACAGTGCTACACACTGAGTTGGTGGAAATTAGCATTTCAAAATAAAAGCTACTGACTGTAACTCCCTGGTTTTTTGTAATGGCCTCTGCAGGTGGAAGCTAATGTTGTGAATCTCAAACTACTTCAAATTGGGAACCTGGAGAAAAAAATTCTATTCTGCATATGTGGTGATGAACAACTTAGACTTATAAAACTGGACCACTCTGTCCCACTCGGAGTGTTTCTTACCCTGATGTGTCCATTTTCTCCTCCTCCTTCTCTTCCTCTTTCACTTCTACGAGGTAAAGAAACATGGGTGAATACTGTCATTTTTAAAACATCCTCTAATAAAGCTTTGTCTCACTAGCCTCACCTTTCTTTTCCTCTCCTTCCTTCTCGTCCTCCTTCTTCACTCGCTTAGCCTTCTTGTGATTAGCTGCGTTACGGCGGCCCCCACCCTGCCCTTCCGCCTCATCCTCAGAGTCAGAAAACTCCTCCTCGCAGGCTATCCTCTTGTCATGAGCTCGGACTGAAACACAGAACACACACAAAAGACATAGAAGTGAATCCTCTCGTCACGGTTTCCTTTAATCAGATCTTAAAATAAATGTAAAAAAAACAATAAATGTCTGATGTCTCTTACTAGAGATGCGTTTGTCAGGGTCTTCCTCTTCCTCATCTCCACTGTCTGGGTGAGGAGCATCCTCTGGGATAACTTGCATCTGGACACCGGGGGCGTGAGGCAGCATACGAAGGTTCTCAAACAGGCGCTGTTTGATCTTCTCCAGGTACTCGTTGGTGTTCTGGTTGGTCATGTTGGAGGGGCTGATGTGCAGCTTGAAATCAGGCCCAAAATACTCAAAGTAATCATTGTAGGGCAGCTCGTTGGGGATGGAGCAGTCCAAGGCGACGGCAGTTTCATAGGTCCAGCAACGGGCCACGTTACGGATGGTGTAGCCTCCGCCACCCAGCATCAGCAGAGGAAGGTTGAAAGTTTTGATGTACTCCACACACTTAGCGTGACCTGCAAGAGTCAATACACACTAGTGTGAAATCCGTGATAGTACAAAAGCAGTTCTGAGAATTGTCTTTGGAGTGTGAGGTTCTACCTTTGATGGTGAGGTTAAAGCAGCCCAGTCTGTCTCCAGACAGAGAATCAGCTCCACATTGTAGGACCACAGCGCTGGGCTGGTACATCTCCATGACTTTAGCCATGATCTAAAACACACATTAATAATTAAGTCAGAGAACAAGCCTGAATATACTCTCTGTTGGTTACGAAAACACTCCTATCATGATAAAAGAGAACTTACAGGCTTAAAGATGGCTTCATAGGACTCATCATCAATGCCATCTCTAAGAGGGTAGTTTACTGCGTAGTACTTGCCCTTTCCTGCTCCAATGTCCTGTGCACATTGGGGAATTCATGTTCACATATGTTCAAATTACACTGGTGATGTGTCAGAGGTAAAAGAGTGAGAAAACTAACCCTCAGGTCTCCAGTGCCAGGGAAGTACTCCCCATACTTGTGGAAAGAGACAGTCATGACCCTGTCTGTGGTGTAGAAGGCCTCCTCCACTCCATCGCCGTGGTGGATGTCAATGTCTATGTATAACACCCTCTGGTGGTATCTGGAGCACAGCACAGAACTCAGTTAATGAACACATGCAGTCCTACTGCTGTATAATCAGAGGAATCCAAAACAATTTTTTCTTTTTTTTTTTTTGTGTGTGTGTGTGGGGGGCAACGACACACATGGTACAGGTACTGAAGGAGCACAGAAGTACTGATCATGTACAAACAGAACACAGCTGTACTGCTTACTTGAGAAGCTCCAGGATGGCCAGGACAATGTCATTGACGTAGCAGAAACCAGAGGCCTCGGACTTCTTGGCGTGATGTAGTCCGCCTGCCCAGTTGATGGCGATGTCTGTCTGCTGCTTGTTCAGCTTCACTGCTCCAGCTACAGGAAAGAACAAACAACATCAAAAAGCTACTAAAACAATTTGATGGTGTTTTAAAGGGGAACTATAACTAACTCTGTATTTTTATTCTTGTAGGTTTGCATGATTAACAGGTGAATATAATCCTTATATATCTTATACAGCCTCTCAGTTCATCCTCTGAAACAGTTGGAAGACGTCACTTTAGCGCCCGCCCTCCTCCTTTAAAGTTTTTGTCGGATTAGCTTCTCTTTGCAAAAAAAAGAACTGAAAAACATAACATAGTGTCCCATACAGTTTTTCTACTGTATGGAACACTGCATATAGAACAGTCTGAAGCCAGAGCTTTTGCCTCATATTACATGCACACACACCAATCTCACTTTTTGAAACTTTGGCCACATTTAATATGAGCGCCAACCACTGTTTATGACAGAAAATTGAAAAAGCTCAATATTGCCAAATATAGCTTATGTGCCCACACATCTTAGAAATCTCTAATTATTCATTACTCTGTTTTTGTCAACAGTTTTTAAGCTTCAGTTATTTTTAAATTGTGGACCATGTGTACACATCACACTTTGTTTAAGCACTGTGCCTGCATCTATACTCTTACAGTCACCCTCACGTCTAACTATTCAAATATATTCTTATCTAACCTATAACTGGTGTTTATAAACTTCCATTCTGCAAACTAAACCAGCCCTCCGCAGTATTTCATGTACATCCCTCCTGTATGAGGGAGTACACCAAAAGATTATGCAGAGTGTGGTTTGAAGACGTACCCACAGAGCCACCCGTTGACAGCTGGCAAAACTCAAAGAGACCATCAAACACCGGACAGTCCTCCCCAACATTAACTGTAAGAAAAAGTACAAGACAGTTTGTATATAACTGAATGGGAGGAAAAGCTGAATTTACAGTCACTGAGAAGAAAACAGCACTCACATCTCTGCATTTGTTTGCTGTACTCAGACATGTTGTCTGGTCGGATGGACCTCAGGAACTTAATGTAGTCATCACTGTGATATTTTGTCATCTCCTCACCACTGGCTTTGTGTGGTCTCTGAAATGACACAGAAAGATTCCTCACATTGTCAGTAAATGTTTGGTGTGGCTGAAATGTTAGACGTTAGATTCAACTCATTGTCATTGTGCACACAACGAAATGATCACTCATCCAGAGACGAGCATCTGTGGTCATGCAGCCAGGGACCGGCGCATGTGGTTTAAGGACACAACGCAGCGCAGGGACAGGGGCTCGAACCTGCAACCTTCCGGCTGCAAGGTGAGCGCCTACCCACTGTGCCACTGCCACTAAATGTTTGGTACAATCATGGTCTGCCACTCTAGGGGAGAGAATGGAGACAGGATTAACCCTGTTTAACTCTATATAATTGATAGTCCTATATAATTGAGGTTGAGATCATTTTCACATTATATTTGTATTAAATTGTTTAAAATAGTAAATGAAGTATGGAAATCTTGTACAGTCGTAAACCATCCATTATCAATCTTCTTTCACTTATTTGGGTCAGGGTCACATGAGCAGAAAGGATACTGAGGCATTCTCAATGCACCGGAGAGCCATGATCTTTTCAGCATGTTCTGGGTCTCCTCTGGGTTGGTCATGCCTGAAAAACCTCATTGAAGACGCACCCAAGAAACACCCCACTCAGATGGCTCATTTTGATGTGAAGGAGTAGTGGCTCTACTCTGAGCCCCAAGGGTGGAAGCCTATTTTTGCCACTTTATATTTATGGCTACATTATTCTGGTAACTACTCAAAGTTTATGGCCATAAATCAGAGAAGGAACATACGGCAAGCCTTCGCTTTCACGCTCATGAACAAGAGCCTGAATTATCTGAACTCCAACACTGACTGTACACTCCAACCCCTTTCAAGCTAAAAGCTATGCCTGCCTGTCAGTGCACAGTTGCAGACTCCTCCAGTGTGAGCTGGAGGTTCTCACTCAGCTAAACCAGCAGGACCACATTATCAGCAAAAAGCAAAGATGTGAAGTTGAGGTAACTGAACCTAGGTCCCTTCACCTGCAGCCTACAAATTCTATCCAGAAAAGTTAGGAAGGAACTCACTAATAAAGGACATCCCTGGCAGAGTCCAATGCCAACTTGGAATGGGTTTAACTTACTGCTGACAATGTAGACCAAACCCTCATTGTGGCTGCACAGAGAACTAGTCACAAACTAACACACGTTAGCCACAAGTAACTGACATGTAGCCAAAGTCTGATTTTTTTTTTTTTTGCAAGAAATACACAACACTGCATGAGCCTCTGTAGCTATGACTCAACGTGGACACTAACTAAATTCAAACAAACAAATTCAAACAAAGCTGTTAAGACACTTCAGAACTGGTGACCGCACTTCTTTTTCCCTCCATTTTTCTACAGTTCTGCAGCAAAACAGTGAGTAATAACTAGCTGTTTTTATATGTGTAAAAACTGTTAGTAGTAGCAATAATATGATACTGTTACCATTAACAGTTTGGCTCAGTGAGGCATCAGACCTGCAATACACTGGCAGAAACCCTGTGTGCGCATCTCAGAACTGTCTGAAGTGTGTGTGGTGGTATGACTCACATAGATCTCCATTTTTCTGTACAGGCCATAGTTGAGGAGGAGGTTGTGTGTCATGCGGATCCTGTGGGGTTTCATGGGATGGCCCTGGCCATAGTAGTAATTCCCCACATCACCTGGGCAAAAACATCAGACACATTTTATGTACATATTTTTAATAAAAAAGAAATAAGAAAAAAAGACACTGCTTTCATGCATTTTAGTTCTTCCTAATGAGGATAACGTCAAGCCAAACTCCACCCAAAACATGCCCTGTTTAACTGCAAATATTATAAGCCTTTAAGTTAACAAGTCTACGGAGTTTCAGACATTGGGATGAGCCCATCCTCAACTTGGCCAGCAATCCTTTTTGTTTTTTTTGGCAACTTGCAAAACGCATACTGCATGTATGGACCCATCCATGGCTTGATATCAAGACTTGATATCACAACACAAACATGTTAAAAAGCGCACAGGAACGTCTGAGAAAGACCAAAACTAAAAACAGTTAACACAGCTAAATCAACCGCAGTTTCTACACTCAGCGTTACGCAAGTTATGCATGCGGTTATGCATATTAGGAAAAAAAAGGCGATAAATATATTATAACTTCACGATACTATTTGCATGAAACCACTCAACTACACAACGCTGATCACAGAGGAACCCGGAGCATCGGTCCACACTTCTCGGAAGTTGTTAGCAAGTCTGAGAACACTGATGTGATTAGCGTCGGATAGCTTCATGACTCTTCTATGCTGCTAGAAACATCTTATTAGCACCACGCATGCACAAATCACAACCCAACATAATGCTCTAACAATTAAACGAGATGGACCCGGTTATTAAATCACCTGAAAGTCCGATGGAGATACGGCGATGTGCTGCGTGCAGGTTTAAGCTAACAGCTAACTAAGCATTCCGTGCTACCGTGCTAACATTAGCTCGCCACACCGGCTAGTTAACCTGGCGGTACAGCACCGCTTTGCTTTTATTTATGAAAGACGTTTAATATTTCATACTCTTCTAATGCCACTTCAATATAAAGACAAACTAAGGTGCATAAGTTCGATATTTACCGTCATAGTAATAGCAAACTTTCTTCTTTGTTCCTTGAGACAGCGCCATTTTACCCCCGTTCGTGCTCGCCGGTTCCTCTCTGGCTCCAGGGAGCGCTCGTTGAGGTTCCGTCAACCAATCACAGAGGCTCAACCGCCCCACTGGGAGGCGCCGGTTTTACAAACCGAAGAGCGCCCTAAAATTCATCCTCAGCCGATCAAATTAGTGCGCTCCGCAGGCTGTGTTTGCACAAGTTTACCTTCAGGGCCGCCAATGACAAAGATTTCTTCTCATTTTCAGTCGCCGTTGGATAGTCGGGTTTAAACTGCAAGAAGCAATGAAGGCAAATTTGAAATAATGATGAAAACAGAATTTGAAAAGAAAAAAGCAGATGAACTGCAGCAACCCCTCTGACAGGGAGTGGGATTTTTTTTTTTTTACTTCAGCAATTTGTCTTTTTCAATCCCCAAATATAATATTCATAGTAATAGTAATATTTTGCACAAGATTCTTCTCCATTCTTAGAAGGTTATGTAGTTTAGCTGTATATACGGTTAGATCTTAATTGTTGCTTTAATTTGAAATTTGTGTTTGGACATTGAAAGAACCAGCCAGTTGGTTTGCTTTGTTTGTTCTCACTGAACAATAAAAACCTTTAAATGAGCCAGAGGTCAATGTTTTTAAAAACGCAATAAAACAATATTTTGTAAGCAGATGTATCCAGTGTAGGTCCTGCATTATGTGAGATGGAAACATGTTCTTCTCTTAAAAGACAGCTGTAAGTATGATTTAACAAATGTATGTAAGGTGGAAGTATATTTAAAATGAAGACACCCAACGATTAGAACTCAAGGCTGTCCGCCAGGTGGCGGTATGAGCTCACTTGTGCTTGGCTTTAACTTCCAAATCTCTGCAGAACCTGTCAGCGCTGAATGAAAAATGCAGCAGCTCCGAAGTGATCAGTCACAGTATCTCACCTACATCATGCAGTGCAAACAAAACAACGATGTACAGAATAAACCGAACACTGGAAAGGTGAACTCCGTGTGGAGCGGCCATCAATAATTTATAGCTCACTGTATCTTCTGTGCCTGCGCACAGGGTGGGGGTGTGTGTGGATGGTTTACGCAATTAAGTGTGCTTTTGCCATTATTTTATGTACAATTTAGACTGTTAATAAGAAAAAAATTCACTGTTGGAAGTCAGTATGTGAAAACTACAAGATACACAGCACTGCATCAACTGGGAGCTCCAGCTTTGTTTAAATAATTCAGAATTGTTTGAAGGCTGGATCCAAATGTAGCTCAGATCTCAACTCATCATATCAGCATGTGAACTAGGTCAGATCAGCCTGAGCAGGACTGCTGTGTTCAGCTGGCCATGCTCAGGAGGCTGTTCGCCTTCAAAGGAAGACTGCGAATGTGAAGGGGATGAGGGCAGATGTAGCAGTGCTGATCTCAGGGCCACGGGACTAATGGAGGAGCCAGGGGTCAGCGGACTCACACTGGAATGTCAGAGCTCTCAGTTATCTCCAAACCAAGGGCCATGCGGGATCAGTTATCAATAAGAATACTGGGCGTTTGTTTTTTAATGAGCAATGAATCGTCAATACAGTGATAAAATGAACATCTCTCTCTCTTTTTTTTTTTTTTTTTTACCCTCTGAGATGTTTTCAGTCATTTTTGATTTGTGGAAAAGCACAAAATCAATAGTTAGTTACAAGTGGCCTCGGGCTGTAAGTTATAAGTTTAAAAAAATGCACCAGAATAAAACTTTACTGATGTTAATATTCAGATTTAATGGCTTATATCTGATACAAATATACCACCAAAAAACAAACAAACAAATTATTTCCATTGTAACGTTCTGGTTTCTGACCCTGTCCTACAGCAAAGTCCTCCCAGATGTAAGCCTCCAAACTGGGTACCAAGCACTCATTTGGGTGATTATTTTGAAACGTAATCTAAGCATTATCCAAACTAACAGGCAGCACGGTGGCACAGTGGTTAGCATTGTTGCCTCACAGCAAGAAGGTCTGAGAAGGATGAGCAGAAGAGAATGGATGGACGGATGGAAATTAACTGTAGTTTAAATGATCACTGGGATATGTACAGAGTCCTCATACAAATCTAACAAAATAACACTTAAAGGTTTGCTGTCTTTGCCCTGTTTCACCGCTTTACCATCTTTGCTGTTGTGGAATTGTCCCGTGGATTTCATGGAAATCTGGAACGCTGCAAAAGCAAGAATTCATCTTCCAAATGTGGAGGTTGAATCTATGAACCTATGGGTGGCTTAAAGGGCTTCTGTGGTCAGCTAGAGCAGCAGAATACCAGCTCTATTTACTCTTTTCTCTTATATCTCCCGAACCACCTGATGTTAACCCATTAATGACTCATTTATGTGTTTATACAGTGCTGTGAAAAATAATTTATCAGACAAAGATAACCAGAGTAAATACAAAATGCAGTTTTTAAATGATGATTTCATATATTGAAGGGAAAGTTATCCAAAGCTAACTGGCCCTGTGTGAAAAAGGAATCGCTCCCTAAACTTAATAACTGGTTGTGCCACCTTTGCAGCAAGAACTGCAATCAAACATTTGCAATAACTGGCAATGAGTCTTTGACATCACTGTGGAGGAATTTTAGCCCCCTCCTCTCTGCAGAACGGTTTTAATTGGAGGGTTTCGGAGCATGAGCGTCCTGTTTAAGGTCATGCCAAAGACTCTCAATCAGGTGTAAGTCCGGACTTTAACTAGGCCACTCCAAAACTTGCATTTTAGTTTTCTGAGCCATTCAGAGGTGGACCTGATGGTGTGTTTTGGCTCACTGTCCTGTGCTTGAGCTTCAGGGCATGAACCGATGGCCCGACGTTCTCCTTCAGGATTTTCTGGTAAGTGATAATTGGTCCAGGTCCTGAAGCAGCAAAGCAGTCCCAGACCATCACACTACCACCATGTCTGGCTGTTGGTGTGATGTTTCTGATATGAAATATTTTCCCAAAAGTCTTGGGGATCATCAGGATGTTTTTGATGCAAGACGAACCTTTGTGTTCTTTTGAGCAGTGGGTTTCTCCTTGGAGCTCTCCCATGGATGCCATTTTTGCCCAGCATCATTCTTATTGCTGAATCATGAACTCTGACCTTAACTGAGGCAAGTGAGGCCTGCAGTTCTTTAGATGTTGTCCTTGGTTCTTTTGTGAGCTCCTGGATGAGTCACTGATACGCTCTAGGAGTAATTTTGGTAGGCCGGCCGCTCCTAGGAAGAGTAATCACTGTTCCAAGTTTTCTCCATTTGTGTTTAACAGCTCTCACTGTGGTTTGCCGGCATCTCAAAGCCTTGGGAATGTCTCCGTAACCCTTTCCAGGCTGATAGATGTCAGTGACTTTGTTTCTCAGCTGTTTTTCAGATCGTAGCACGATGTGTTGTTTTTCGGGACTACTTTACTCTGTCAAACGGTAATTTAAGTGATTTCTTGACTCAACAGGTCTGGCAGTAATCAGGCCTGGGAGTGGCTGGTGAAATTGAACCCAGCTTTTCAAAAAAATGTGGTTAATCAGTTATGACATTTGAAACATGTAAAAGTGACAAATGTAAAATTATATACGCAGTACCAGTCAAAAGTTTGGACACACTCATTGATTGGTACTGTATGTGATGCTTACTTTTCTATTGATTGACTTCTCCTAGTGCACGTTAACTAACGAGACGTCTGTTTGTGCGTTATAAGTGTCTCCGTGTGCCAGACAAGCTCGAGACTCTCTAAGTGAAATGTACTGTGTTAAACCCGGCGTCATGCGTGATGGAAATAAGCATAAAGACACATAAACAGGCAGGTAACCAACATTTATTTACCATTATCAACTTTACAATAAAACCAGTAACATCTGTCAACATTAGCAAAATAAAGAACAGAAATCAATCCAATGTATTTACAGAGACAAAGCAGATTCAGGCTCACACACGACAGATAAACAACTCTGCTTCATATCAAACCGCAACAGTGAACATAGCAAGCTTAAGTGTTCTTTTTTTTTTTCTCATAGTAAGGTAAAAATCAAAATTGTCTATCTTTTTTTTTTTTCTCTTCGAACAAACAAGACATAGCTTCTCTGAATCTTTAAGATGGTTCTCTATAATACACCACAAAATACTTCAAATTTGGGTTAAAATATAGGAATGTAAAAAGTTGGTAAGTCTCTTTAATTTTCTGATTTCTTTTCTTTTTTTTTTTTTCTTCTATTTAACAGTCATTTCAAGTGGTGGTGGTGTCCTAGTATCTTATCTAGCGTCGTTCCTTCAACAGGAGGCATCTTGATCTGTAGATTTTTAGGGAAAAGATGCTTCGACTCCATCCGTCATCCATCGGTACTTCATGGTGTCATTTGCTGGCCATCTAGCCATTAAAATCCATTTTCCACACAGCGACCAACCCACAGCCTAAAACTCAGTCCAGGTCCAGATGTCGAGCAGTAACCAGGAAAGTGATCTAGTGAATCTAGTCTGTCGTCTTGTTATCATGACGAAAAGTGGCACGTCGAAGGAGTCTGTCACATACATGTGTATATATTTACATATACATATATCCATATACATATGTATACATATACACATATATATATAAATATATATATATACTCTTAAATTTTCTTTCTCTCTCTTGAAAAACAGTTCACCCAGTTCATTGTGAGCTAAAGGTACAATCACTCTTTCTTTTCAGAGGGAGCGGGGGTCGAGCTGCTCTCCTCTGTTGGTTTCGTGGCCTCAGGGGCCGGAGCAGCTGCCTCTTTGGCCTCCTCCTTGGGGGCCTCCTCCTTAGTCAGCCCCTCCTCCACCTTCGGAGCCTCTGCGGCAGCCTCCTCCTTCACCTCCTCCTTTTTCTCCTCGGCGGGAGCGGCAGCTCCATTCTCAGCAGGCTTCTCCTCAGAGGGGGCAGCGGCAGCTGCTTCCTCTTTCACAGCCTCGCTCTTCTTGCTCTTCTTGATATTCAGTTTAAAGTTGAAGGATTTCTTCAGGGAGAACTTCTTCTTCTTCTTCTCTTTGGTGGTTTCTTTGGCTGCAGCCTCGCCCTCGGGTTTCGCAGCCTCTCCATCTGCAGCAGGCGCTGGTTCAATAGTGTCACCTCCCGCGCCGGCTTCAGGCTCCTTGGCAGCCTCGGCGGAGCCGTTGGTAGCAGCAGCATCCCCATCAGGCTTTGTAGAGACATCACCGTTGGTCTTCACATGTCCATTCTCCTGGAGAAAGGGTTAAAAAAGAAAAAAGTCACATTTTTGCAAATATTATGGTTTTTAATGAAAAACATCAATGTGCACGCATAAAATACAAACAACAACTGCTACCGCTGCTGTGCAGGTCTCGTATCTTCTCTGAGCATCGTTGTGCTCATCAACTAACCACCATGTCGTCTGGCTCAGAGGCGACGCCTTGCAGTACGCTAATCAGACGATAGACGGCGCCAGCGTCTTACAGACCGCCCGAGTTACCAGACAGACGGGCTCAACAAAGACGAGGCTGAAGCTCATCGATGGAAGAATGAAAACACCTTAACTGATCAGTCCCCCCCCCCCTCCCACCAGGGAAATTTATTAAATTTATAACGGGGGTGGGGGGAGTGGTTGGTCAAAGATGCAAAGCAAAATATTTAATTGCGAATTAAGCTTTTTCAAGCCTACTTGAAAAAAAAAAAAAGTGGGGGAAATTCCATTCATAATAATCAACTCATTTTGAATATTAGTGACATTTATCATCAGACTGATGACTAATCTCACTTACATTACATTTCGGAAAGTACCAGTTTGCGAGATTTGCGGTTAGACGACAGCAGGGCTCCTTCAGGGAGGAGTAGTAGACTGCCTACGTGCGATCGAGCTGCCCCCCTCCCCCTTTGTGGCTGGCACTGTCAAAAACACTGTGCGGGTTCTCGGTTCGACCTCAGCTTCAAATAAACATACTTTAAACTTGGCCAACCGCGACAAATAACAGTCCCCCAGCGGACTAATATGTTTTTTGGTGGTGCTCTGACTGACCACCGCTGAGCACGCCACACAGATGCTAAAAGCCCCACCTGACCTGCCGAAAACGTCCTCACATTCAAGTTTAATCAATTCATCGATAGCCAAGTCCGCTTTCGTGTGAGAAACTATACTTTTATTAATTTATTCTTTTCCCCTCCAGTGATAAAGTAGTCATACAGAGCCACCAGAAAGTATAATTACCTGTCCGTTGGTTTTGGCAGCGGCAGCATCAGCGGCAGCAGCGTTCGCCTCCGCGGCCACCTCTCCCTTGGATGCCTGGGATCCCATTGTCTTCGGTGAGTTGCGGTCTTCCAAAGCAAATTAAAAAGAAAAACTAAAAAAGGCGGGTTTTAAGTTAATCCAACTCCAGAGTGAGTTACGTATCCTGCGGTGAAATCGTGAAAAGTGCTTGTTTTTATTTTTATTTTGAATTTCTTCAAACGGCAGCTACTTCCCTCCGATTGTTCCCGCTGTCTGACTTGTCACCCCGATAGAGAGAGACCCTCTAAACTCGAAGCTCGCTGAACGCAGCGCTTCAACATACAGCAGGTTCAGGGCGCCACCCGTGGGCGGGGTCCGTGCAGGCACGGCCAATCATCGTCTGGTCCGGGACAGCTTTGACCAATCACCGCTGACTCTCTAATTGTCTCCGCCCCCTGAGTGGACCCCCAGCGATGAAAGCGCTACTAAATTGAGTGTTTTATAGGCATAAAACTAAAGAAACAATGCTGACATAGCATAAAGATAAAAGAAAAGGCTCCCACACGAAATCAGTTTCCTTCCTTGTAGTGAGTATGAGTACATTTGCTTACCTCAGTTCTTCTGACAGCTGATGATTCAGAGATAAGATGAGGAGCGCATATCCTTATAGGACATCTAGGTGATTACCAGAGAAGAGTGAGGTATATTTATAGTAAACATTAAATCACTTGTTTGGGTGTGTGTGCTAGCTCTGACAATATTGCACTTACTACACTCAATCGTAGCAGAAACATGACTGAAAGAATGTTTAATCAAGAAATCTGCAGTGTGAACATAGTATAACAACTCTGGCAACATTACTCACTGTATCAGTTTACTTACACAGTATGTATAAGGACCCCTTAGGGCTGCAACTAGTTCTTTTCAATTATTAACTGACTGGTAGATTATTTTCTCAGTTAATATCTTTATTGTTTCATTTTTAAAATGCCAAAAAAAAAAAAAAAAAGAAAAGTAAAAGGCCAAAAAAAAAAGTAGAAAGACAACACACAAGATTTATTTTCCTCTCACCTCCAGTTCTCTCTGCCTTATTTCATGGCATTTTGCAATGCACTTTGCGTCGACTGTTTCACTTTTGCTTGCTGGAGTGGGGAAATTTCTGACTGGACATCTTTTGGTTTCGGTATCACTGCGGATTCTCACAAATGCATATCTTAAATTACACTCTGATTCAGCACTTAGTCAGATTGTCAGTAAAATACATCACCTTTCCAAAAGGAATATCTGCTGGATGATGTAGCTTGTATCATATGTTATGAAAAAGCTGGCATATTTTTACACTATAGTGCCAAAAGTATTCGCTCGTCTGCCTTCACACGCATATGAACCTGAGTAAGACCCTATTCTTAATCCATAGGGTTTAATATGATGCTGGCCCACCCTTTGCAGCTATAACAGCTTCAGCTCTTCTGGGAAGGCTTTCCACAAGGTTTAGGAGTGTTTCTGGGAAATTTTGACCAATTTTGACTCTGTGCAGGCCAGTTAAGTTCTTCAACACCAAACTCGCTCATTCATGTCTTTATGGTCCTTCCTTTGTGCACTGGTGCGCAGTCACGTTAGAACAGGAAGGGGCCATCCCCAAACTATTCCCACAAAGTTGGGAGCATGAAATTCCAAAATGTCTTGGTGTGCTGAAGTATTAAGAGTTCCTTATTTTTGAAACACGACTAAATTAACTTTAATTTCAATAGCCACTGGAGCATAGAAACTTTGTATATGGATGCTCAAGTCAAATTATACAAATGACTCTGGCCTAAAGTAAGGTTTTAAAGGCTTTTTGTGCATTTTCCCTCCAGGTACACCTCTGTCCTTCCCACCTTGGTCTGTCCTCACCCAAAGGAGCAGCTAAGTGGTAAAATAGAATTACGTCTGTCATACAATACAATGTTGAAGGGGAGTTTCATCTATAGTTCACTGTGGATGTAGGGGACACTTTTGTGGCCATCAGACTGGAGAACAGGATCCCTGCTGAGGCCAGTGGCATGTCAGGCTGTCTCCCCATGTCTCCATGACTAGAATTGTTGTTCACTTCCGCTTGTCAACAGCATACCAGTGTTAAAATATGTCAACGTGATGATCATGCACATTCCACCTGATCGTTTGCCTCTACAAGCGTTCTTTACAACAGCTGCTAATGCTAAAAATCTCAGTTATGGGAGCCAAAGACGCCAGTGTTCAGTGGCACAAATTGATCTTTACTGCAACCAATTTGCCTAATTGATTTTGCAAGACTCGGGACCACTGAAATGCATGTCGGATTCTAAACCCACCCACCCACTTTTTTTTTTTTTTTTGCATGCAGGTTAAAGCACACTTTGATCTGTGAAGAACAAAAATTAGTTTTGCATACTGGCTACATTATGAAATCAGGAATGCATTTATAATGTGCTTAAAACACAGTCTTGCATTGTCCACGCAAACATTTTATAAATGTAATAAATACAGAATTATTCATGTGACTGTTGAAACCTTTCACTGTAAGTTTACTTTTCCGATGTTCCGACGACACCTGAACAACAAAACGGGAAGGCCTAGAAAAAACACCCATACATGACTGTTAACATAGTGATATTAAATAAATAATTGTTCGATTATTTACATTCTTGCTAAGAGATAAAGGAGAACCAAGGCTGATACCGCTCAGCCCTATTTGACATCTGGTGAGGTTAGCTTAAAGCACAAAGGCTTGAAGCATCGAGCCCTTGCTTAATATACTTTATTACTGGGTCATTTGTTGCTCATTGGAAGAAGAATTCGCTCTTAGGCTTCTGGGGAGTTTGTAGGCCTTACTTCCTCAACACTCTGCTGCCCATACAGAGTAAGCCTAGATTATACTCCACTGCAGGCACGGACAGCTGAAGACCCAAAGGTCCAGCAGTCATTCTTGTTATACTTCTTTGACGTCTGCTTGAAGTCTGCCCCCTGGGGAGCATGTGTAGTTGGTGCACGGGTTAGAATACGTGACCGAATGACCCTGTGATAAGGAAAGATGGATCATTTAGTTAGTAATGAAACCAAGAAATTATTAACAATGGCATAAACATTAATTTAAGATATATCAAACAAAAATAGACAAAACAGAGTCAAAGAAACAGAAAAGACAAATAAGATTTATAACAGCAGTAAGAGGTAACAGGATAAGAAAAACAAGAATAAAAATAAAATCAAGCTCGCTGATTAGCATTGCAGTTTTGTGGTGGGTATTTTGTGGTATTTCCTGGCCAGCTGGAGTGACTTCCATTTTCACTGGTTGCCTGGCAGTCTCAGTGAGGACAGAATCCAGGAAGTCGCAGCTTAGTGCTGTAGGGAAATATATGCAAGTTCTTCCTGCTTTCAGTCTTTCTGCTAAGTTAAGCTAACTTTCTCCTGTTTGTATCTTCATCCAGTAGCAACTTCCTGGGCTAAAGAAATTCCTCTAATGGCCGCTTGAGGCTGTCTCCAAGAGCGACTCAGTCTCTGTAGACTCCCATGTTAAAATGGTCAACTTTACAGAATTAAAAGGCATGTTTCCAGCCAAAAAAAAAAAGAGATATGTTGGCCTCCATTGATAGTTCCTGTATGGTGGCTGAATTATTTTTATCACTCATCCGCGTGGACAGGATGACAGGTGTCCTGACACAGGAACTGTAGTTGATCACTATCTGCTAGGCCTCACATCAGCTAATTTGAGTATCTGAACTGGATCTCTCAATCACGTGTGCAGTTTTGGTGCGGTTGGAGCATTTTTAATAGAATCTTCTGGCAAATAATTTGAGAGGTACAGTCAGCCTAAGACATTTGCATTTTGGGGAGTGAAATTATAATATTTTATTAGCTTGTTGCTTAGCACTAATGAGCAGATATGTGTCTGCATGTTGCATCTGTGCAGTTTATAAATGCTGCTTGCTAACCAGGCTTGCAAGCAATAGCTGAAAGCCTAGCTCTCCAACCTCTCATAACATCTGGCTCCAAAAAAAAAAAAAACCCAACACCATGGAATCCAAAACCAGTGATGTCAGTGTAGTTACATCCATATTTCAAATATGCAGTTCTTGCATTTAATTGATGGGCATGGATTTCCACAATGTTCTCATCTGATAAAAGACATTTGGCTTAGTATCATTTATGGACTTGGGACATGAAGGCATTGTCCTGTTAAAACAGGAAAGAGCCTTCTCCAAAGTGTTGCCACAAACTTGGAAGCACACTATTGTCTGAAATAGCATTGTATGGTGAAGCAACAAGATGTCCCTCAGTTGGAACAAAGGGCTCTAGCCCAAACCATAGAAAACAGCCCCAAACCAGAGGAATGCAAGAGTATCCCGAAAGGGGTTTGCTTATGGCCATGTTGTTCTTACCTTTGTCACATGTCCTGAATTGAGTGCATATTCTGCATATATCAAAGCAAAGTAGTATCTTTATGGGTGGCAGTTTGGAAAAAGAAATGTGATAGTGGCGGGACAGAAACACAAGTGATTCACAAAACTTTATGATTCCTACCTTTGAAGAAGATTTGAATAAGCAATAATAAGCCAACGGGATGATAACGAGGAGCTGTAAATGGTTTTATAGCGCCGTTTGCAGCGCTGATTTTAGATGCGTCCAAAGGTTCAGAACAGTGTGCTTGAACCCTCTTCTCTTCTTTTTTCCCCCTTTACTCTGCCATTAGTTTGTGGTTTTGCCTCCCTTTCTAGCAGTCATGTTGAGAGAACAACCTTTTCTCACTCTCATATCACGTTGCATCTATCTTGCTGGCCTTGTAAATGTCATAATAATGTGTCCACTGTGTACTGTGGAATGCCTGGCACGCAGGCCTTTCCGTCTTCTCTAGCCATCTTCTCCTGTGAATGGGCTTCTTCACCCCTCCTGAGGTAACTCATGCCTGGAGGGGGCGAGGGTGGAGGGGGGGGGGGGGGGTCAGCACCATCATGGTTAACTCCTGCAGACTGAACTACATAAAGTGCTCCTTTCTTCTTTTCCCCCTGAAATCTCAGTCACTGTGTGATGCTAATGACGGCTGTGTTGAGGGCAGTGACGAAGCGCAGACTCATCGTCTCCTCACCTCCGCAACGCCACACTTAACACTTATGCTCTGTGTAATGTGCGTCTGTGCGTTTGTGCATGTGCCCCTGTGTTTTATGTGCATATAAGGGAAGCATTGTCATGGGACCAGTGAGCGTCAGGGGGAGAAAGGCACAAAGAAGCACTCCTTCACTCATAGATGCGCATTATACATGCACAAAGCATCAGGGTGTCAGCTGTGACAGGGTTCATATAGATGTGCTGAGGGCTGGAATGCAGACAGGAGGGGAAAAGAGGAGGAACGGGAGTTCTAATCAGTATGACAGAGCAAAGGCCTTAGATGTAAAGAAAGGGGCGGTGAAGGGGGGGAAAGAAGACAGCCAGAGATAGAGGCAGTCAAAGCATTGTTTAGACGTTGCATGCATTGGAATGACGTGCTGATAGCTCAGTGATAACATGAGGTTCAGCCAGAGAAGTGATAAGAGGTCATCAAACAGCTGCTACCCCAAAAGCAGGATGGGGACAAGATGGAGACAAGAAGGCTGAAGACAAGGGAGGATGGAGTGAATCTAGCAGATCCTAAAAATGCTTATTTTTTGCCACTTTATTATTAATGTTATTATTATTATTAGTAGCAGTAGTAGTAGCAGTAGTGGTATTTTAACCTATACCACAGAATTGTTGGCACAGCTGCATTTCAGGCTTTTTCACCAAAGCCTCAATTACTACATGTTAAGCCAAGTCCTTCCAAAGGTTTTAGTAACTACTAGCCAGTTTCTAAGTAGTGATTTACTAAAATGAATTGGATCTTTTTTTGAGCAAGACATACAGCGCACTACAAGTGTTTTAGTTGATGGTTTTCAGCTTGTTTCTGGCTACAAGGTTAATGGCACCAGAGATGAGCACTCTAAGATGAGTAAAGGGAAGCGAGGATTGATGTGTAGCACGTGTTTTAGGGAAATATTCGGGGGGCATTCAGCCAAAGGAAGTCACCTAACTCTTCCAAACCTGTATTTTTTATGTACTGTGTCAGGATATAGCAGTCTGACAGTGGTACTTTCCAATCAGGTGTTGCAGTGACTAAGAACGTGTGGGAAATGAAAGTATGATGTCATATTCACAAAGACAAACACACACAAATGTGAAAACAGTTCATTCAGTTATCATTTGTTTTTATGGGTCTGGCACAATCAATAAAAACACGTATGTTTCAAAAGTAAAAACTTGCCATTGAACTTTCAAGTGTAGATGTCAGATATATTTCTCAACCTGAACTAGCCATTCACCACCTCAAACTGTCAGTAAAGGATTACTAGGCGCCTCGCTAAAAGTGTTATTGAGCCAATCATACCCTTTAACTTTCCCCAGTGCTTGCTGTCACTTTATCAAACCAAGCTAAACAGCTGAGCCTCGGGCGATTCTCAGAGTTTTCCCTGTCCTTTGGCCTGGCCTTCTCCCACCCTTTGATCGCATGACTTGAGGTCATTGCCTGAAGCTCCTAAAACAGCTTTGGTATGCTGACTGCATCTCTGGGTTACTGTTACCTGCCCTGTGTCTTTAGTCCCACGGTAGCTGTAATTTATGTTAATGTCAGCTATTTCTTTTATGTTATGTGTGATGGTAAATGCCACCCCCTCACTATTTTTTTGTTTTCATGCAGTCAATGAAGCTCTGTACTCCTGGATGTTCAGTGAATCTCCCAAAGCCTCAATTGTTTACCGTGTGTATGAGCATCACAATTCTGGCTGGAGGGTTCAAGAGGAGCTGAATGAAGACAGCGAGGGAGGGAGACAGAAAGGCTGAGGGATGGAGGCTTATGGTCTTATATCAGCAGAAAGTGAGAGTGCTCCGAAAGTTCATGAACGCCTTCTTCCTTTTATTATTTTTTTTGACCATTGCTTTCTGAAACTGTTTTTAGCTGACCAAGCCAAAATTTGGAAACGCATACACCACTTGCTCAGGATTATAATCAGGATTTTAATCAAAGCCAGCCAGTCAATATCTAGGACTCACACAATCACATAAGCAGTGACTCCCCAGCAATAGATAGCATATGGCCTAGCATTTGAGCTGACAGATGTCCAAGCTGGGAAAATAGAAAACAGGGGAGAAAAAAAAAATAACCTTTGAGCTGTCTTAGTAGTTAGGGTCAAAGGCCTCAGAGATGAGGGGGGGGACAACAATGAAGCAAGGAAATAGAGAGGTGGAGTGTTATGTAGTACACAAGTCCAGCTAAGTAGGTCGCATTAATATACTGGTTAGAATAACAAAGGGGCACTTAAAAGTTTATTATAGCTGTGTCAATGTACAATTTCAGGGACTTTCCATTTACAAGCCAAATACTACCACTGAAGCATCTGGACCAAGTACAGAAAGCACACACGTGACATTTTACTTTTACTTTTACTTCTTCTGTCCACTTACACTCCCATTTATGATCGGATGGGGGGGGGGAAGAACCCTGTGGGGATTTCCCTGAAGTAGGTGTGCATGTGTCATAATGTAAATAACAATGCAAAACAAGGATGTGTTGGCTCAGGACTTTCTGAATGGTGTGATGGGCATTTTTTTTAAAGAAGTGTGAAAATTTCTTAAATCTTTTATGGGATATTATTAAGAGCCTTTATTTTGAAATAGGTTTTGGTGTTTTTGGAAATAATGCAAGGTTTGTGGTAAATGTGGAAATTCAACCTTGCTTTAGGGGAAATTACCCCCCATTCAAAATGCCACTATGTCTTTGTCTAACATACTACACACACACACACACACACACACACACACACACACACACACACACACACACACACACACACACACACACACACACACACACACATACACACACGCCTGGCACATGCAGCACTGGAAATGGTGTCAGCCCATTATAAATCCCTTTTGACATATGAGCATGCCAGTGACCTTATTACCATGACAACAGCTTCTACACATAATAATGCTGTGGCAATGCTGGCACAATATGACACAACAACTCGGACACTTATTGTGCGATGTGTTGCTGTGAGGTGAACCACTTGCCTTTTATCTCTCTTCTTTTCCTCTCGTGATCTCATCTCTTGTAGTACTGTTTTTTCTCTATTTGTCCTGCTTCTCCTGCATGTGTGTGTGTGTGTGTGTGTGTGTAGGGTAATGTGCAATGCATTTGGAGTGTTCAGGTATAAGGAAGAGTCTTGGAGCTAGAGAGAAAAGCACCCTTCCAGCAGCTTTCAAAACAAGATTGATATAAAGGTAGGTCAAGCCTATCTCTGGGTTTGTGAGCTCTCACTTCACCACTTGTGTGTGTGTTTCAAATCTGTGCACACCCACGCGTGAGTCCTAAAATAAATGCTTCTTCTTTCATACATGTGAGCACATTCAGTAGAACTGAACAACACATCCACCCCCTCCCTTTTCCTCTTCTGCCTCCCCCTCTCTACTTTACCATCCATCCAGCGCGAGATGGAGGGAATGTTAAAGTAAAGTAGGGAAATGGGAACACAGTGAAAGAAGGGAAATTAGGCTTTTGCATGCTATTTGGACCAAAAATACGAGTCTTAGGCTGGTATGCCTTTCTGTCTTTATCTCATGTATGCGTGGAAGGCATGCAGCTTCAAGGAACTGGAGAATTAAACCGGAATCAAAAGAGAAAGTGTACTTGTGGAATGCTTTTAGAGACAAGTTGGTACTGGACTATGAGAGATGAGTTTTTCCTATTAATATCAGATTAAATGTCTGTTATAACAAGCTCAGTCAAACCAAAATACAGTGAAATTCTGCTGTTGGTGCCCAAAAAGCATATCAAGATTAATGCAGGATTCATGGATTACAGGTGGATGTTTGTTTAGGTCCTTAGATCCCGCACAGAGAAGGACTGTGGGAATTTAGCCTACATAGAGGCAACATGCAATGTTCTTGTACGTAATCCTCAAAAAAGCCAACAGCACGTAGCCCACTGGCAATGAAGCTGTGCAGATGTGCAACGCTGAGTGAAAGGGAATGAGACATGAAAACAACATCGAAGATCAAAATGCATGCCTAAGAAGCATGACAATCACTGAAATGGTCAGTTTTCATTGTTTTTAACACTTTAACTTCACTACAAAGAAGCATATTATGACTCCTGTCTTCTTCATAGCAGGGACAAAGTTAAAGGACCAGCAACAGCACAACACAAGCAGGAGCGGCCAACATTATTGGTTGTTCCACATATTTTTTTTTTTTTTTTTACAGACTCCTTGTGTGCAGTCATGACAGTTGCATAATGTTTGAACAAAATAATAATAATAAAAAACAAAAGACAAAAGACAAGGAAAACAACTAAAGTTTTCGCAGTGGCACTAATTTTGTTTTTCAGTGGTTTTTATTTAGATGATTTTTTTTTCATGATTCTATGATATAATAAAGAACAATCACAAGGATTTCACAAGTTTAAAAAACTTTGATTAGTAAAAAAACAAAAACAAAAAACTTTTGGCCATGACTTTACAAATCTCTTAAGGATCATGAATGCCTTTGCAATATATAATTTCACCCAGGAGCTGTTGAAATATTGCAGTGTGGGTCAAAGAACGACCAATCGGCTATCCGACCGATCGATCTCTGGGGCACCACAGGCGTGACTAAACACACTTTGAACTACGTTCACTTTATTTGGCTGAATTAATGAGAAACTTTCCAACACGTGATCGCCGCTCTAAAGAACTGACCTATTAAAATCATTCTTGATCTCAGGAGTCACTGGGAAATATTGACTGTGCAAACATTATTATGTTGTAGAAATGCAAACACCGAAATCAAGACCTTTTGAGCTGCTACCTCTTTATGAATGGTGATACCCACATACATCTTCATGTAGTCTTTTAGTTTTAGGTTTATTTTAGTTTTGGCACCAGTCTCAAAAAAATCTTAGTTTTCATTCCATTCTGGATGGTCATATCCTTGCTGGATTAATAACACACACCTTATTAGCTCAGTTCCTTTACACAGTTCATTTGCAATTGCCAGTCTGAAGGAATTAATTCAGGAGCTTTAAAACTCTCTGCATATGCACCCTTCATAAACTTAAGTGAGCGGGAGAGGGAGTGAGCAGTAGGTAGCGAGGGATGGATGGACTGGCGGTGAGTCAGAGGGGAGATGGAGGCAGAGGGAAGAGAGGGAGAAGTGCTGATGAATGAGTTGATGGCACACTGACCCACTAATGTTGCAGTTGCATTGCCAGTGGCTCCAACTGGCCTGATGAAACACAGAAACTCACAGTGATACATGCAATTTACTAAGCCTGTCTGACTGGACTTATTTCTCCCTTTTGCTGCAACAGTGGCTTTTTTGGAAAAAAAAACCCATGTGAGCACTACTTGTGCATCATGTGCATTTCCATTGCCACACTCCTGGGTATATAGTGGATTGAGTACGCAAATCTCACATGAGCACACTTCTGCTATATCATTGCCTGACTGTAATTAAAGGTCATGAAATGGAGGAAGTAATGCTCTGCTAGCTCAGGAAACATGCACCGGGTTTCACAACCTTTGCCCACACTTGGTTTCTAAATCTGTCAGATGTATTTTTGGCTTTGAAAATCGAATGAGATTCAGAACCTTGTGTTATGACAATGTGGGCAAGAGGCACTTCAGCTCTGGTGTAAAGCATGTCAGCTCTTCCCCCCATGTTATGTTTTCAAGTCATTTAAAAGTCCTTAACCTTAATGCCAAATGTTCAGGTGTAAAAAAAGGTGTAAAAAAAATTAGTCAACAGAGTTTTGCAGCACAATTCTAAAATATAAAATTTGACTTACACTTAAATATTAGTTGGACGAGATTCACTGTAACAAACTTCTGGGAGGGAGCAGTCAAATAAAACCATGTTTCACTCTCTCATCTTTTTTTTTTTTTTTGGTCATATCCATCCATCTGATTCACTGTTACTATATTTCCTTTCCTATTTTCATTTGATCCAGCAGTGTAAAGGTGGAAAGCAGCACTACCAGAGATGTTAGGATGTCAGAGCCAACTGGAAGTCCTTTGAGACTTCTTTGAAACTGCTTGCTTAAAGGGACAATGAGAAAAAAACAAAACATTCATTCACTTTCTTTCTGAGAGCTACAAGAGAAGTGATACCATCATTATCAGTGAGACAGCTTGGAGAAACTAATATATTGGTTAGTCATTTACCTAAGGTAGTGAAATGTGTCAATATGAAGTACCTCCAAGGCTCCTAATTATCTTATATCACGTTTGTTTAATCCACTTACAAAAAAAAAAAATGTAGATTTCAGACTGTTACTGCACCCGGTCAAAAAATACAACTTTAATGAGCAGAAGAGGGGAGAAAAAAAAGCCAAAAACAAGTTGGGAAAGTAAGCATTTGTGGTCCAACAGCAGTAGCTGACCCTGACTGCTGTTCCTACTGAGGAAGACTGTTCATGCTTTTACAAATGTCATAATGAGAAGCTGGTTGGACCCACAAAGCAGACTTGATACAAGATCATTCTTAGTTAAGTGAATTTTATTGAAAAGGTGGTGAGTTATGGAGGGATTGAAACAGGGGGTCTCGGCTCTGAAGTAGGGGGAAACACAGGGCGCTCCAAAAGGAGGGCGAGCAAAGCAGCAGAGTTGTAAGTGTGTAGATCCAGGTGCCAGTGGTTTCCAGACAAGGTTTTCAGAGTTGCTACATGGTGAAGAGACCGGTCTAGCGGGAAACTGCAGCGCCACCTGTCTTTTTTATCCTCATGGGCTGATTAATCAACCAGCCTCAGGTGAGGAGGGGGTTGGACCGTGGTACGCGACTCCACCCAGCAGGCCCAGCCATTCCACCTGCAGGAACAAAAACAAACGGAGAACACAAGAACACAGTGCCCCGCTCCACTCAGCCTCGCTAAATCATAGCAACAAATTCTGTTAAATGGATGATCTTTGTTGAGTCTTTACAATTCAAGTGTTTTCCAATGTTTGCTGGTTTCATTGTAAGATATCTCTGCACTACAGTTCCATACTGGGGCCTCTGAGACAACATTACGACCATCAAGGGACACAGAAATGTTTTGCTCATCTCTATTATTGCTTTGAGTAGTCAACTAATGAGCTCAGTTTGAGAGATTGCTACTGTGTCTCAATTTGGATAGCCCTGCTTGTACACTAGTGCACACTATGTATTTACTATAAACTAGTTATAAGAGATGGACTCTTCTTCCAGGTCTGAAATGGCCAGCAGGAGGCAACTCCTCCGGAAGCAAAAAGAAGTCCAGTTGTAAAGGATCCTATGGGAATACAACCCTCGGCTCCTTTCCTCTATCATCTCAGTAAACACTCCAAATGAGATGATTTACTCAGTCACTAGTTTCTAGTCACACTGAGTACAACCTGGTCCCCATTAGCTTCCAAAAGGATAACAAAACAAGCTACTAAACGAGTATTGAGGATCTTACGGTATCTCACACACACACACGGAAATAGGAGCAGCAATTTTGAGCTTTTATTGAACCATACAGATATAAATGGAAATACAGTATATGAAGTAAACAGTTTTTGTACACTTCTAACATGCTTGAAAGTCAATATTTGATGTGACCAACTTTCTTCAGCACAGCCTGAGCTCTCTTAGTGTAATTTCTTTAAGTAGTCTTTAGGAATTGTTCTCCAGGCTTCTTGAAGGACATTCAAAGCTCTTCTTTTGACGTTTCTGCCTTTTGTTTCATTCTGTCAAGATGATCCCACACTGCTTCAATAATGTTGAGGTCCGAACACCTCACCCAAGAGGCGCCCAGGAGGCATCCTAGTCAGATGCTCGAACCACCTCAACTAGCTCCTCTCGATGTGGAGGAGCAGCGGCTCTACTCTCAGCCTCTCCCAAAGATCATTTGAAATAAAAATGCCAAATTTGGATTCATCACTCCATCAGACTGATTTTTACTCCAGTCTTTGTGTAGTTTGGCATGCTTCAGCCTTTTCTTTATGTTTCTCTTCCTTAAGAATGACTCCTTGACAGCCGCCCTTTCACTGAGACCGTTTCTGATGAGGCATCAGTGAACAGTATAGATGGATCAACTAAACGGCCTGACACTTTTAGGCCTGACACTTCTTTTCTCCTCCTTTTGTCCAATTTTCTCAAATTTTTTTTAAGGACACACCTCACACCATGCTGAGATATGCCACATTTTCAGCTAATAGCTCTTTAGGAATCACCTTGTTGATGCACAAATACTATTTAAAGTATATCACCTTTAGCCTTTTTCACAGATTCCACTAAAGAAATTTAAACAAATGATGCATTTTTGCAGCAAGCTGCTAGTAACAAAGTGCGTAAAGATACTATTTAAAACGGGGTGTTTGCTAAGTGTCTGAAAATGGTCAGGAACAAGGACTGGACTGAAAATGAGTGAAAAAGCAGCCAACATAAATCCAATTAAATCCACAACACTTTCTAAGAACAGCAGTGCTGTCTGATTGATGTTTCTCAGGAATATTCTTTTATGCACAAACAAGTACCAAAAGTCACGATGACACATATCCCAAGGGAGGGGAATCACACAAATACACACAGTGTGGAGAATTAGGATGTGATGTGACTGAGGGATAGGTCGGTGTAAGAAGGTTGGCTTGATCTGTACGCTTTCAGAGTGGCTTGACACAGGCCTCTTAATATTCCCATTAGAGACCTTCCACGCTGAAAACACACACCAGTGGGAAGCCATCTCCCATTAAAAAAAAAAATAGGCCAGACAGAGCACCGAAGACAGTGAATGCCGGGTCTTTGTTTGTATTTGTGACTGTACGCAGCACAAAACATCTTATCATTCCATTCGGTGTGAATAAACAGAAGAAGAAGGTGAGACAGGTTCTCTGCCAGCCATATGGGGGTTTTAGCCTACAGTGCTGCTTACACAAGATAAGACAGTCAGCTGGTTAGGGGGAATAAAGGCCCACTATATAAATCCAAGACATTAAAACACACAACGCATCCCCAGCAGGGCTACACAGACAGGTCACGTCGTTTCCGAAGAATGTGGAGAATCTGTATCTTCCTCAGTATGAGATGAATTTGTGTAGTATGTGGTCTGCATGACAGTGAGGTAATGAGGTCAAGCACGGGTGATGGAGGAAGGCAGCATTGGAGGGAAAATGTAGACCTATAAGAAAAGGGCAGCAGCACTGACATACTGGCAGCAAAGCCTGAAAAGCTACAGTAGCAAGGCTGCCTTTGGCATCAACACACACACACACACACACACACACACACACACACACACACACATTGGCTATGCCCTCCCAGCACACCCTCTAGGCTGGCACATGGAGTGGTGGGGGGAGGGAGACTGCATGCCCAAGGATGAGACTAAAAAGAGAGTGCATTTCGGGGATGGCAAGATGGCCGCACAGCTCAGCCTGCCTCTCGCACTCCTGTTAAATTAAAGGCTGTATATGAGCCAGACTGTTAAACTAGGCGCACTGTAATAATTCATCTGCAAAAGATCAGAACATCTGCAGCTTTGCCATCAGCAATCACAGGCCAAGCTTTTGAAAATATATCAAAGAAACACACATCACACATTAAGCAAATCCAAAAATGATTCCTGGTGGGTCATTTTTGCTGGAGACACTTTCAAGTCTTAATGCAGATTGTGCACCTTTGAAAAACTGGTATTTACAATAGGCCGAGCATGTGCCACAGCGCAGCAACTTTTGAAATGGGAGTGTTGCCCTACAACCTGCTGATTATTGAAATTACAGTAAAGAGAACTGATAACCAGGAAGCAAGATGAGGCAAATGATCAGCAAAGACAGAGAAAGAGAGAAGGAGGGGTGTTGTGTGAAGTGACCTAATTCTGTGCGATGGCTGCTCGTGTGGTAGACAGAATTGTCGGCGCCACGTATTGTAATGCTTTAAAATGAGGATGAGCTAGGCTTGTGCCTTTGTGTGTGTGTGCTCAGGTTCCACACATGTATGCAATATATGCATGTGTGAATATGATACAGGATTTTTTTTGGCACCCTGCTTAAAAATGCATAGCTCTAGCTGATGGGGGAGAAGAGGCAATGTTGCAAAGTGAAAAAAAGAAAAAAAGTGGAAACAAATTCATGCATTTTGCTACAACAAATTGAGCATTCAGGGTTGGTGGTTGAATTTTCAGAATATCTCAGACTTTTGAGAAATCTAGACTAGATTGCATTAAGCAAGGATGTCAGGGAAATTTGGTTAATTTGCATAAATATGGCAATTTACGCACACACACACACACACACACACACACACACACACACACACACACATAATTTTCCACTTTTGCATTAGTAAACCAGCGAGGAATTGAATTTAAGGTCACAGTGGATGACAAAATGGAAATTATCAGTGAAGCACTGTTACACAGGAGGCCTTGAAGTGGATTTCTGTCTATGTTTCTTTTTGTCTCTCACTGTCTCTTGTTACCTGCTGTCCAAGTTGACAGAATCATACGTGGCACCAATTACCTCAGTCTCAGCCTGTCAAGTGGAGGCAAGCAAAGCCAGAGGAACTCAAAATGACAGTGAAGCATCTCTTCATCCTCCACTGGGGTTTTAGAGGCACTCACTGAGGCTGGGATGCACATGTCTGATCTGTGGGTTTGTGTATGTTAGGATGTCACTGACTTTTTACTGACAATGTGGTGTCAGAGAAAATGTGATGTGGTCCGCCACTACAGGCTACAATATCTCAACAGCCACTTGAGATAGTGCCAGTTTTTGTGAAGACATTCATGGTCATCAGAAGAATAAACTGACTTAAGAGAGTTTAACCACTGTGATTTTTTTGCTCAGTCACACCAAAGTAAAAAGAAAAGGATGGCAACCTCCTTGCAACTAGAAAAAAAAAATCAGTGGTTACCTGGTGATTTTATTGAAATAGGTGTGACCAGAGGGTGAGCATGCAACACTCTCAACCTCTGAGCCAGCACTATCGATTGAGAGGTGCTTGCATAGTTTGCCTGGTGGGAAACAACCTGTCTCCAAGCAATCGTGGTTTGACTCACACTTACTGCAATCAATCTCAGACAGATTGGCAAAGGTTTGCAAATAATTGCTGTCTAAAACAGACAGATTGCCAAGACTGCAATCAATCAGAGTCAGTCTGCACAATTCAGTTTAATTCAATCCAGTTTTATTTATATAGCACCAAATCACAGCAAACAGTTGCCTCAAGGCACTTTGTATTGTGGGTAAAGACCCTATAATAATACAAAAAAAACCCAACAGTCAAAACGACCCCCTATGAGCAACCATTTGGCGACAGTGGGAAGGAAAAACTCCCTTTTAACATGAAGAAACCTCCAGCAGAACCAGGCTCAGGGAGGGGCAGTCATCTGCTGCGACCGGTTGGGGGTGAGGGGAGAGAGAGACAGAACAAAAGACATGCTGTGGAAGAGAGACAGAGATTAATAATAATTAATGATTAAATACAGAGTGAAGTATAAACAGAGTAAAAAAAGGTAAATGAAAAGAAACAGTGCATTATGGGAACCCCCCAGCAGCCTAGGCCTATAGCAGCGTAACTAAGGGATGGTTCAGGGTCTCCTGATCCAGCCCTAACTATGAGCTTGATCATAAAGTAAAGTTTTAAGCTTAATCTTAAAAATAGAGAGGGTGTCTGTCTCCTGAATCCAAACTGGGAGCCGGTTCCACAGAAGCTGAAGCTGAAGGCTCTGCCTCCCATTCTACTCTTAAGTATCCTAGGAACCACAAGTAAGCCAGCAGTCTGAGAGCGAAGTGCTCTATTGGGGTGATATGGTACTATGAGATCTTTGAGATGGGGCCTGAGTATTCAAGACCTTGTATGTGAGGAGAAGGATTTTAAATTCTCTTCTAGATTTAACAGGGAGCCAATGAAGAGAAGCCAATATGGGAGAAATCTGCTCTCTCTTTCTAGTCCCTGTCAGTACTCTAGCTGCAGCATTTTGAATCAGCTGAAGGCTTTTCAGGGAGCTTTTAGGACAGCCTGATAATAATGAATTACAATAGTCCAGCCTAGAAGTAATAAATGCATGAATTAGCTTTTCAGCATCAGACTGAAAAAGGATGTTTCTAATTTTAGAAATATTGCGCAAATGCAAAAAAGCAGTCCTACATATTTATTTAATATGTGCATTGAAGGACATATCCTGGTCAAAAATGACTCCAAGATTTCTCACAGTGTTACTGGAGGCCAAGGTAATGCCATCCAGGGCAAGTATGTGGTTCAGCACCATGTTTCTGAGATTTGTGGGGCTGAGCACAAGAACTTCAAAATGAAGATCGCAACTGACTGCGAGCGGTCACAGTCCTGTCACCGTCTTTGAAGCAGCCATTTCAAAGGCAACAAGATTGCAGGTTCACTGCACACAATTGCAAAAGCTTATCTCCCTAGTTTTCGATAGTTTTGGTGCAGCAGTAATGAAATGTCACAAAAACAGCTGGATGGTTTGCCATCAAATTTGCTGCACTGACCTTTCAACTCTAATGTCTCTAGTGTGATATGTTGAATTTTAAGCAACCTAGCAAACATTTCAGTGCTGAATACCCCTGACCCTGATGAAGGCTATAAGCCAAAACACATTGATCAAGCAATAAAGTTGTTCTATTTACTACAAGTCACCAATTACCCTAACCCCACTAACAGCACGTCTGGAGCAAACCCACGCAAACATGGGGAGAAAATGCAAATTCCACACAGAAAGGCCCAGGCCAAGGTGGATTTGAGCCCAGACCTTCTTTTTGTGAGGCAACAGTGCTAACCGCTCTGCCAATACATGGGGTTGCAGAAAGCCTTTCAGCCTTCCAAGAACAAAACTCCAACAAACAGTGTGTTGCATTAAAGTCATGCTATATGATATGGGGCATAAAATAGGTACAACTGGCAGTTCCAGTTTAACATTACTTGTTATCAGTAAAACATTTTCTGACATGTATGTTTAAGCTTGCTAAAATCTACACCATAATTATGTTCTGTATTCAAAGTGAAGCTGAACAAATGCCTTTCAAATGAGTGTCTATTTTTGAAGTGCATCCACCAGAAGTGGGGGAATGGCCTTGATCTGCTGTCAGCAATCAACAGATGGCTGATTAGCATTTCCAAATCTGTAGTCAAACTCTAGACTGATTCGGGAATGATTGGAATTCAGCTCGGGACTTTGCCTGCTAACTCACCATTGAACAGTCTCTCTCTTTCTCTTGCCATTCCTCCCTTTGATTAGCAAGTAAAACATTATTCCAATGGCTCATTGATCGCCTGGGCGTTTTATACAGGATAGGCTGTATTTATGGCTGCGTACCCGTGGAAAAAAGACACATGAGAGCAGCACAATTTACTTCTCCTTTCACACTGCTACTGCCTCATCTACAACACACACACACACACACACACACACACACACACACACACACACACACACACACACACACACACACACACACACACACACTCACACACACACACACTCACTTCCATCCTCTTTTTTTCCATCTAACTTGTTCGCTTCTATATCACTTTTCAACCAACTAAATTCCCCTGGCTGAATAATGTGTCATCCTTCACTGTAGCAAGCATCTATGCGCACACATACACACAAACATATGCATACTTACACACAGACACACTGACTGGTCATGTACTATAATGTCATTATGGCACCAACTGAGTCAAATTACACTGAATCAATAAGTCTTGTTTATCTGCTAGGGCCTCCCTGCTCTTATTTACAACCGAGGGGAATGTGTACAGGGATGGAAGATGAGTGGGCCTGCATGTGTGGTCTCTTTCAAAATGGTCCTGGTGTTATCAGTGGCTGACGTGCCACTACATGACTTTGTGTAAAGGAACTGTTCGGAGTTAATGTGGACAGGCCCTTTGCATGTGGATGACAACAACAACATCAAGGCAGATATTGCCAATAGCCAGATAAGCTAATTGACTCCTGGACTGTCTCAATGAAAAGCCTATTGAGATGCAACCCAGCGCCGGAGAAGCGGCACACAACAATGAGGAGAATGTTAATGGGCTGCTTTTTTTTTTTTTTTTTTTTTACTGCAAGGTAAACACAACAGCAGCTTCTCAGCATTGATTCTGCCACATTATCACAGGGCACACAATGCAATAGTTACAGGATGCAGAGATAAACATTCCCAGAATTACAGGCAGAACACGATCAACACCATGGTGCTGATAAAGGAGGGGTTATTTAAAATGACACAGGGATGTACATGTTAAACTTAATTAAATTTCTGTTGTTTTCAGCAGTGTACCTTACCTTTTGTTATAGCTCATTTTAACACGTGCTATAGCAACCTTATTACAGTTAGTTCAAGCCTTCAATCTGACATTGATTAAAATTACTTAAAACCTTGGGACCACTTCATAATATAACCTGCGACTTATAGTGTAACTCACCAACATTGACGATGCCTTTCTTCTGAATTTAGGGTGTAATTTTCACCTAAAATACTTACAGATAAGTAGAGTAAAACAAGGCAGTGACTCTCTGTTTATAAAGTAAATAACTAGCAAATTATACTGTAAGTAGTTCTAAAGTAATGAGTACCTATAAAGTATTTTAGAAGAAAGTAGATACAAATTATCCTGCAAGCACTTTTTGATTGAGGAGTTACTTTGGGTTTTTACAAAAAGGAAACAGCGTTGTGCCGTCCAGGGTGTACCCTGACTCTTGCCCTATGGCAGCTATGATAGGCTCCAGCACCCCTGCGACCCTGAATTACAAAAAAGGGCGGATGGATGGACGGACGGATGGATGGAAGGATGGATGGATGGATGGAAACTGTGTTGCGCCTTCTTACATTGTAATTATACATGATTTTGGTGTAAAGGCTGTGATATGGTTCATTTACCGTATTACAGGTGGTGATAGTGCTCAAAGGGAGGAGTTCTCTGTCCCATCTCATTCAGAAGGGACAACCCTGAAGGTGTATAATTCAATTTGGTTTCAGCATTACTTATTTAGAGATTCTGTCCATGTTTTGTTTTGAACTAAAATGTTTAGACTAAAGAAAAAAAAAACAGCTTTATTAATTATTTATTTATTATTCATCAATGACATACAAAAATCAACTTTTTAAAAAACCTGATTGGTTCGAATGCTAAACTGCTAAAGAGTAGTAGATGTGTGCCACAAAATAGTGTCAAATACAGCCTGCACTACCAATAATACTGTGTAATTATTCCCTTTTCTAATGCACCTACACTAGTACGCCCACATTAGTGCACCCACATTTTGATTATTTTTATGCAGTAAACATGCCTAAATTTAGGAAAGCTGCACGGTAAATATTATGAAATTCCACCAGCTAAGTACTGTATTATAAAATGCTAAAACCTCAAATAGACTCAACATTGGAAGCAAAGCGGAACAATAGCTTATATCTGGGAGGATAATATTTGGTCAGCATGACAATATTACTACATGTGAGCAACTATAGGCTAAGGGGGAACATCTGGCTCAAAATGCTATTACCAGTATTCATCAAATTAGTTATTTGTCATAACATGTGGTGAACTGAATTACTGTTTATGGAAAATTCTGAAAAGAATTTAGAAGAATCTCTGAATCTAAAAAAATAAAAATAAAACAAGGCCAGGAAGTGTGTGAGCTGAAAACAGAAACTCTATTTAAATAACTGAATGACAGTTAGAAAACATCTTCAGTGCTCTCACTATAAACCCTTATAAATTCTCCTGCCAGGAAACTTGTCTTATATTAATTAAATTCAAGAATCATTTTCTAAGGTACCTTTCAACACCATCTTTTGACATATATTGTGGTCATCTCACTCACTGGCTTGAACACACCGCGCCCGCCCACCTGTTGTTCAAACCTGATGTTTGCGAGGGGCAGCCAATCAGCAAAAAGCTAGCTTAAAAGGAGAGTGCCCTTTAAAGACGAGGAGGTAAAATTGTTTGCTTGTGAAAGTGGATGAATTGAGGAACTGCATTGAGGTCAAGTATAAGATAAATAAGGATTAGTTTGAAATGTGAAACTGTAGAGCTGGTAATGAGTATAGTATGTCCACTTTAACAGCTTTCTATTGGACTAAGTATCATTAGCCTCATTTTAGCACATCACGTTATGCATCTGACATTCAAGCCTTGTTGCTCATGTTATATGTGTTATAATGTGATGTTCATATTTTAAATTTTGTGTATTTTACAGTAAATTATTTTTCAAATAATGTGTCACAGGAAGGAGCTTATTTGGTGGTCTCATTTAATTCATTTTATGTTCTCGCTGCCTAAAGTATTGCAGCAGAAGCATTCTTGGTAGGCTGTAGTTATTGACAGCCCACTCAATAAACTCCTCCCATGGGGAAGTTGGTCGACCCTTGTATGGACACTTTCACAGACAAGCAATTAGCACGCCGAATACAGTCCAGACAGCCAATTAGAGCATCACTGTTAAGCCCCCCTGTATGTAAATAAGGCTAAGAATTTGCAGAAAAGCACTCAAGAGCTGCCAGCAATGGCAAAAGTCTAGGGCACAGAATTGAAAAATGAATGAAGATGTAATTAGGAAGCTGCAGAGAGTGGGACAAGATGAGGAATATATGTGTGTTTAAAAGAGAGGAATCTAAATTATGAGTGTGGGAAGGAAGTGGGGGGCATGAAGGGAGGGGTGAGAGATTAGGAATGAAGAAGAAGAAGCAAGGCGAAGGGCAAGAGGATGAGGGGGTGGAAACAAAGAGAGTGGAAGACTGGGATGAGACTAAATGGAAGCCTACATCTGTGTTTCAGAAATGTAATGAACAGGCTTCCAGTCACTGTGTGTGCTAACACAGCTGGTTGTGCATTTATAGGACATGCGCTGTGAAAGTGGGACTGTATGCAGGTGCATACATTAGGCATTCTCTTTGATCATATAGAGATTTTGTGCATGTGTGTGGGAGCATGAGTGTCAGAGGATATGTTCAACTGCAGGAAGATAGCGTGCCAGGCAGTGAATTTTGTATGGGATCATGCAACCTCACTGGATCGCTTGAGAGACATGTCATGGCACTGCGCAGCGTACGTAATGCTTCTAAGACCTCACAGATATGCGCACTCACAACATCTATCTAGGCTGTGCATTCTTAACATACTCCTTATTCAATATCTTAGGCAGTGTGAAGTCATTTCCATTGGTGGATGGCCAGTGATGCCCGTCATGTCATTAGTTCATGTGTTTAGCCCCTCATCGCATCTACTCTTGTTCAGTAATCGCAGCATGTCACACTCAGCTGCTCGACTGGAGCCATGGCTTAGCAGACGTTGAGTATGTGTGGAAATGGGATTGAGCTTATGATGGTAAATCCAGTGACATCAGTGATATTTCCCTCTTTTTTTGTCAGCTTGGGCCTTCCTCTTTTTGATCGCACTGTCACTGGCAAAGCTGCTTTTGATAAAAGACAAACCAAAAAAAATCTACATTTCTCTGTGAAATTAAAACAGAATGAATGCTTATATTGTAAACCAGCAATCTAGATAGCAATTGTATTACATTTAAATGAAGGGGAATATGCTTATAAATATGACAAGCTGGAAGCCCTTTGATATTGTCCATTCCACATGAAGCAGCTTGGAGATTTCTTAAGCATAAAGAATAAAAACAGTTAGCATGACCTGCACTTTGAATGGTCACTTATCACTTATTGTGTTATATCTTGTTTGCCTATATAAAAATTTACACATTACCAGTCAAACGTTTGGACACAGTGGGTAAGTGTGTCCAAACTTTTGACTGGTACTGTATGTGGCACCCAAGAGAACAAATGATTTTTAGGAGGCAAACAAACCTACACTGCAGGACGTCGCTACTGCTGGATAAGAAATGGTACCTCTCAGAATCCGTCCTGTAAAACTACAAAGTCTTGTTTTACTCTTTAGCGTCTGTATAGATTGAGCTAACAAGATATAAATGGAAATGAAGAGACTGAACAGGTTCGTGTGGCAGTGGTGCTTTTGCATATTGCTTTAACGTCAAGTAAGTTTGTTTTGTTATGTTTTGTTTTTAAAGCACTTGGTTTACATTTGAATTTTGAAAATTCATCTGCATTCCTACAAACTTTTGAGACTTTCAGGATCTATTTTATTGAATACTTTCAGTAATCCTCTGTTTATGTCTGGCTCCTCTCTCCATAGCCACATATCTGCCTTGCCATCCTTTTTCCATTCTGTGTACTGGCTGAATATATGGTCTGTTTACTGAGAGAGTAAACAGTAGAATGAATGAGCGGGTCAAAGTCAGGGTCACTTTCTCTCTATCTTCCCCTCTCCTCCAACCATCCAGCTCCCTCTGGCCCTATTGCCCCGTCCTTCCCCTGCCCCCTTATTATGTGCTGGTAATGAGAGGTCTAGACAAGCTTGATCAGGATTAAGGCCCAGGAAGGCAGGCAGGCGCAGTGAGGTCAGGCAGAGAGAGGCAGCTTTAGCTTGGACACAGGCGCCCCTGTGGGCCTAGGATGCCCACCAAAAGGTCGAGCCAGAGGTTTTTTTGAGGAACATCATGGATCATGGATTGGGAGAGGATTCAGCAGATAGAGGGAATGAACAAATTTATTTGCCACAGAAATCCTACTTTCTGCAGGCTGACTGTGTACCAACACTACTGACTGGGGAAAAAATGCTACTTATGAAATGAAAATATTCAATGTAAATAACAGAAAATATTACACAACATTAATGCAGGTTTACATGCTATAAAATGGTGATCAAAACTGATGTTTTAGCGCAACACTAACTCAAAAATATAATGTCATTCCTTAAAATTGATTAGAGCCACAGTATTAGCTGCAGATACCAAATAGGCTTCCATCGTGGATTATTTAAATAGCACCACCAATAACTGAGACATTTTCTGTGAGTTTGTTGAATAGGTCATATTGCTTAAACTCTTTCAGTTGATATCACTGCACTGATCATTTACAGCCTGGTAAAGTTAGTTAGATGGATACATGCCACTCTGGCGGGGTAGCGACCATTGTTGAACTTGTTCCTCTTTAAAAACAGCTTTCAGTTTTCAAATATCTGGACAATAGACAAATTAATAGGTCTACCATGTCTAAAAACTAGTCTTCTGTGTAAATGTCCTGTGCTACACCCAAAGATCTACAGTAAAATTTGCCCTGTGTTGCTCTTACCTGAGACAGAAAGTCCTTCTACCAGGAAACACTGAAGGCACACCTGTATGACTAGGTGTTGGTTAGCAAATAGGCCCCTGTTTAAATAAATAAACAAAGCTTCTTTTGACGGCTCCCTTATTCACAAGAGGTCACCTCAGCAGATGGATCCACATGTTTGATTTGTCAGATTTTTATACCAGATGCCCTCCCTGACGCAACCCTTTCATGCATTTGTGTCTTCTCCTCGTCTCAAACCAAGAATCTTTTGTGTGTTAGGCAAATGTGTTAACCACTACACTGAATAATCAGCTGTCATTTCTTCTGTCTGAATGAGTTTTGTTGCTGGTTAGCTTAAAAAAAAGTCATCTGTCCACAATTGTTCCATCTTTATGTTTATTGACTCTTCTCTTTTCAGGTGCAAACACATGTGAGTGTTTGAGGCACAGGATACCAGCTGTTGACATAGATGGCTTTCACTCCAGCGGGAATCCGGATCCACAAGAGACCCATAGCTAGCAACAAATTCCCATCCTTTAAGTTCCCAGATGAATCTGATTTACACTCATTCCTAAACATCCAGGCTAGGGCAGGGACCCTGACACTGGAAATGATCAGGCTGTGGCAGGCTCTTTCTATTTAAAAAAATATGCAGACCGCCTGAGAAAATAGCTTCCAGCAAGGATTGCATTCTGAATGCAGTCCTATTCACCTTGTTTTTGGCACCAGGATGGTCCAGAGAGGGATCAAACTGGCCATATACTGGCTGAAAGGACAGACACTGTATGTTTCTAGGTGACCTTGAACAAAACACGGAGGTTCCAATCACTGAAATGTTACCACACTGTTTCAGAGTGGGTCTCTAAGCCACAATGAATAGAATAAAACGTGATGAGTTTAAGGGATTTTTCATGTTCATTTTTAACATAATGATAAGCTCTACCGAGCCCTATTTTAATCAGCAGTAATATTTGTACAGTATTTAGACAGGTTCCATTGATATTTCACAGTGACAACAAGAATGTGGATGTGGGGGGTAGGAAACACACCAGAATGACTAAGAACCTATGAGAAGAAAAACACAAGGAAACCAAATGCCCTGCCTGTGAACTACTTTTGTGCCAACATAATGGGTAAAAAATGTTCAACATCCCATTAATTAAACCTCTGTGTTAGCTTAAGGTACAAAACAAGCTATTTGTTTAAAGTGTCGTTAGAAAATTGAATTAGAATAAAAATAAAAAGTTTGATTATGGCTTGATCATGGTGAGGGAGCTCACACTGCTACTGTCTATGGCTGCTGAATGAAAAAATGCTACTTTCTTAGGCTCTATATTTGGGTGTTTTAGTGAAGCAGCAACTTCTGCGGCTGAAAAATGAAACCAGCTGAACTACTGAAGTGTCAAAAACTGCAGTTCCTCTAAAGGGCACTTGATACTGGCTGCAAAAGCCAGTCAGTCCCCACAGACTTATATGTTAAAATACTTAGCAGTACTAAAAAAAAAAAAAATCATCTGTACAGCCTTGTAGAGAAAAAAAGGGCGCATTTAGTCACTGAAGCTAATTTCCCCTTCATAACAGCTCTACAGCAGGTGACCCATTTGGACTTTCAGTTTTAAGCTGCATCCACACATACGGTGATTCGCTCATTGTGCATCGCTGTAGTTGCCTGGGAAACCCTCTAATGTATTTACATCCCTGTCATATCTGCCATGTTGTATCCTGTGTTGTCATTGGTTGTTCGTATTTCAATTGCTCGTCTTGAATTTGAGAAAAGTTTGTCTTGGGACTTCACTTTGCTTCACCAGTGGTTAGTTCTCCTGTAGCCACTTTAAGTCACCGCATGTGACTGACTTTCTGTGATCTCTTCCTGGATCTCTCTTCTGTGTTCAAATTGAATAATGTGACATCACGTACTGCTGTGTGATACAGCCCATCTATTGGTAGGTTAGGACTGTAAAATGATCATGGTTTGGCTCGGCTTTCTCGACTGTCAGAATGACCTGATCCTCCTGAAGAATTTTGACAACATACATTACTGTTAAAATCTGAGGATGTCAAGGGAAGGTGTTTTTATTCCTTCTCTTTTCCTTGCTATCTTAAGATGCTTCATATTATAAAGCAGTTTGGGGACTTCAAAATTGCTCTTACATCCATGTGATGTTTGTATGGCTCCTATGTTCTAAATAACTAAAACAGCAAATGCCACAAAAAGGTTTCCCACTATGATTCGGCTGAAAAACAAAAATCTCTCTCAGTCCAACATTGTCATGATGACAAAAAGCTTATGTCAGTGGTCCACATAATGGTGTAATTAGCAAGTACTTTTTGCTGCTGAAAATCTTGGCTGATGTGTAAATGGATGTGTTGGCTTACACATGCGTATCTCAGTGACAGACGGTGATAGACTGAAATTGTTGAAAAAGCCATATTCACGCCTCATCCCCATTCACAGCTCTTTCTCTTCACTCTCACACACACACACACACACACACACACACACACACACACACACACACACACACACACACACACACACACACACGTACAGTACATGTACAGTTTGCACAGGGACTATGGGCCTCTGAGGGAATGATAACAGAGACATGTTAATGTGTGCTAATGATGCTGTTATCTCCTGATGAGTGCAAATGGAGCGAGAGATTAACACCCATGCAACAGGGAATGAGGTGTAGGTTCACCAGCACATGTGAGTGAGATGTCTTGAAGTGGGTCGTTCTGTCTTCTGGAAGGAAGATCGACTGTATGCATGCAACCCGACTTCCCCTTGAACTTTGACCTCCTCCTACGCGTACTGAGCATCTCACAGGAAGACACACCAATCCCCCCAGGGAGCGGATGAGTCTATGTGTGCATAGTTGTGTGTTCTTCATTCGAAACACACTGAACACATTTTTTTGTTAAATTCTCTGGCCTGTGCTCTCCAGCTGAATCTCAGCTGACTCAAAACATGTGCAGGGAGTGAATCCCAAGCTGTCCCGTTCATGCCACAAGCTCACTTGTATCCATTTGACTCCATGGTGTATGATTTAAATGCCACCACGGCTGAAGGGCCTGCTGGCTTTTATCATTTAGCTCATGCTTTCACAGGCTTGCATCATGAACACCCACACATGTAGGCCTACACACTCCTCTTCAAATGAAATATCTCGCTCGCCAAAGCTGAGTGTCTTAAAGGAACACAGCAGGATTTTAGGAAATCAGTCCTGGAAAGGTTTTGGAAATGGATCTACATACATTTTAAACAATAGGTTTGATGGTTATTAAAGTCATACATAAGTTCAAAGCAAAGTATGTGTTGTGTCATTCATGCCTGGAATGTCAAATATAATTTTTTAACCATTCAGTCAATAATAACATGTCTGTGTGCTAATGTGGCTTTCCAAGCATGTCAAAACATAGGATGTATACTTTATAACAATTCTAATCATTGAGTTAGGTGAACAAGAGTTACTGGCAAATGGAGATCTCTGCAGTTTACAAGTGGGTGTTCCACAGCCAACATGTGTGGTTAGAATCTTGGATTTTTCTAAAATGCCCACTGGTTGTCAATTATTCACTCACATTCTCCATCAAGTTCAAAACTTACAGGGAAATTTAATGGAACTGAGCCATCACTAATGAAATTTGTTCCACCAGTAGTTTTCCTGCTATGACAAATCAAAATGTTTGCCATGAAAAAGGTGTACTGTTGGATATGATTGTACCCTGGGTTTGGAGTAGGTGGCAGATTTAACCAGTTGCTGGGGTTATGCTTTGGCTTCTCTAGTTCTGTAGCAAGAAATTCTCCAACTAAAGTTCCATATTGGTTGTTTGTCCATCTGACAAAAGCCAGTGAACCAGTGTAACCAATGTAAGCATTCCCAAAATGACATATAGGAGTTTTTGCAATTCAAGAGTCCATGTTTACAGGGAGATATAATGTTGGATATGCTGTCTGAGACCTTTTTTTGTCTTTTTTTTTTTTTAAATATTTTATATATTTTACATTTGAGTGCTTGGTAAGGTTTAGGTGCATAATTACTTGGTTAGGAAAAGATAATAGTTTGGGTTCTCAGCCCCTGTCTTACCTTCCCTCTCTTTACAACCATTTGGCCACACTTATCCAGTCTGAATGACATTCTGATGTCCTCAGTGTAGATCCTGGTGAGGTGGATCAGTGAGTTGAAGTCTTGCTCATTCCTGGCATACAGCTTGATGTCATCAATGTACAGGAGGTAGCTGATGGTCACTCCACTCCTGAATCTATATCTGTATCCACTCTGTGATCATCTAGCTAAGGGGGTTGAGGCCTGTGCATGCCAGCATGGGACAGGGACAGGGACAGTGCAGTGCCACGGTATACTCCACACCTGATGGTGCAATTGCCTTTGAGTTGGCCTCCAGTGTTGTCTTCCACAGTCCCATTGAATTCCTGATGAATGTTATTAGTGCACTATTAGCTTTGTACAGTGCCAAGCACTCTAGTATCCATGTGTAGGCCATTGAGTTGTAGGCTTTCTTGTAGTCAATTCAGGCAGTGCTCAGCTTGGGCTGCAGGATCTTAGTGTACTACTCTATCAACCCGGAGCTGGTGCTTTGACCTTCTGATGTAATTTCCAATGTTCTTCTGAGATGTGCTTTACCCTGCATGACATTAAAATGCTTACCTTTGCATGGCGATCTGGGTGACTGGTTTGTAGATGCCGTTTAAGATTTGCTGTGTTTTTACCCGAGATAGTCGCCCCACATGGTTTACACATTGTTTTGTTTGTCACAGCGTCAAAGGACAAAGGTGTCCATACATCGGTTCTTCTCTTTCTCCCTGCTGACATTGTCTACATAACTTAGTTCTATCGGAAGTAACGACAAATCACAGGCTAGTTTGGCCTTCCTGGATTTAGAGCAAATTTGTGCAACTGTGCCTTTGATTGGATGTTTTCCTAACTTGTCCCGCCCTGTCACAAAATTAAATCAGTTCTGATTGGATGTTTTCCTAACTTGTCCCGCCCTGTCACAAAATTAAATCATTTCTGATTGGATGTTGTCCCTGCCAAGCATTTTTGGCTCGTTTTCAGTGTCAGTTAAATTCGTCATTGTTTTTATCCTTTTAGGTAGTTTTTATTTTGTTATCGTCTCATTTTCGTCATGAAAAATAGGGTCATTGACGAAAACTATGATGAAAATGGTGCCTACTCAGTTTGGTTGCTACAATGCCTAAGAGGAGCCTTCATGTTGTGAAGAAGCAGATAATTGGCCAGTAGTTTGATGGTGTTGCACCCTTCTGGGTATCCTTCATGATCAGAATTGTTCTGCCCTTTGTTAGTCAGTCTGGATGACTATCTACTGTTAGCAGGCCCCTTATTTGTGCAGCCAGACAATCATGAAATGCCGTTAGCTTCTCCAGCCACTAGGCATGGATCATGTCAGGTCCTGGTCATTCTGGAGACTCATTGTGGGATGTTTGCCTTTGTGATGATGTGGACTGGCTCTTGCTTTGGGAGGTTGTTGTGGTCTGCTCTTATGTCCACCAGCCAATTGGTGTTGTGTGATGCTTATTTATCTCAGATATTCTTCCAGTATTGCTCAGTGTCAGCTCTGGGTGGGTCTGCCCTTGTGCCCTGTAGCTGAGAGTAGACCCTGGATGGATCTTTGGAGAACAGGCCATTTATTCTCTTGGCCTCTGCTTCTCTAGAGTATCTTTTCACGCCAGAGCTGCCTTTGCTTGGCAGTTTCTAGAACTGCAGTTATGGACATCTTGTATCTCTTTTTCATCCAGGACCTATCTTTCATGACTCCCTTTTGTACCTCAGTTAACTGACTAACATCCTTCCGGGCTTCCCTGATTATGGCTTCCAGCCTTCTTCTCCTTTGGGGGGGTTCCTCTACCTGCATCCTTGATCTTATACCCAAGTGCTTCTAGGCTACTATAGCAGTGGTATATATGAGCTCACTGGTTTCAGTCATACTGGTAGTAGGGATGGTGTGCAGAGCACTGTTCACATCTGCAAGCATCTCCTCTGATTGGATTTCATCAGTGAGCCAGGGAAGTCATGCTCTTGGTTTGGTGGATACCGTGAGTCTAGCCACAATCTTCATCCTCAGCTTCGTAGCTGCATCTGTCATTACAGGTGGCTGGTCATCATTTATTTCAGTTCCACTGCTCTCTTCTACCAGTGCTGGCTCATTATTTTCATACTGCTCACTATTGTTCCCAATAGTAGCTACCTTGTGTGTGTGTGTATATATATATATATATATATATATATATATATATATATATATAGTCTAATAGTGAAACCACAGTTTCATAAATGGCAGCGCTTGTGCATGCCACTGATAGCAGTGTAGGAATAATGGACTGAGGGAATCACTTTACTCCACAGGAAATAAATATCTTTATGGGATCAGCTAAATCGTGGTACACTGGATGAACACGTGACCGATCACCTAAAAGAGTTCCAAAAATAAACTCTCACTGCACCAGTCAACTTATTATTTAACAGCTCAGTTGACCAACAAGATAACCCCACCACCACCCTTCCCAAAAAAAGGGCGTATTGTATTGTAGATGTAGTGAGGCAGCAGAATAAATGAATATCTGTCATTTCCCCTCCTCACTACTCCCAGCAAACTGTCAAGGTTGTCACTCTACCCTGATGTCTATATTCTTCCTCATGTCCTCTCCCACCCTCTCTCGTCATTCTGCCTGATGAATTTCCAGTCTGTCAGACCCTCCTTTCTTTCCCCCCTCCCTCATTCTTTGCCTTTCTCTATCATTTATGGTCTATTCCTGCACTGCTATCCAAGCCTTGGCTGAGAGTTGGTTGGTCATGGGTAGGGGGGGATGGGCAGCGGTTGGTTTGCACGTTTTGAAGCAAACTGAAATATTCATGTATGTGTGCCTGTGTCTCTGTGTGAGAGCGACTTCACGTGTACCTTTTCTTGGTCTGTGTTTACATATGTGAGTCTATTCATGCCTTTACAATGAAGTGGAGCTGTGCATAAAGAGGTCTGTATGTTGGGATGCATACTTCTGTGTGCAGCTATGCATGTGCTGCATTTTTTTCCTTTTTTTTTGCCAGGTGATGCATAAAGCCCTGTCGTTTGATTCAGCTCCCAAAATAAAACTCAGCACATCAATTACCCATGAAATGCTCTGCAAGTGCTCACACGACCGACCGACCGACCAACCGAGGAGGAGGAGGAATTAGCGGAACATGCTTCTCTCCTTTTCCGTAATGATATGCAGTGCACTCTGCTGCTTACAAATATTCATTCTGGCCTCACATTTGCTTTTAAAATCTAAATGTAAAAGGAGCAGTTGAATCATCTAGAAACATGTGCGAGTATGTTGGAAGATTTCGATTTAGTTCTGTTTTTGTAGACATTTACTTCAGGAAAAAGGCCATTTTAAGCACAGATGCTTGATTAAAAATGTTTGCAGTGAAACATTCAATCAGGGATTTTCCCATTTCAACACAATCACATTTATTCAGTCTTTCAGACACTATTTTTACACTGAAACATTAAGTGCCTTTTTTTTGGTGTCTGTCTCTTCATATAAGCCTCGTGGCTTTTCAGAGAGCTGTCAAGCGTAAGTTCACTCCTCTCTTCTGTCTTTTCCCCATCTCTCTTAGGTTTACAGCCCAGCTGATCCCCATTTCTTCTTCTGTCTCTGTCTTTATTCTTCGCCTCTTCCTTTCCAACTCACACAAACACACGCACAAAAAAAGAGCACAAATTGACATGCACACCCCCCAATTTCCCACCCCTCTCTTCTCTGTGTCCCTCAACCTCCCACCCCTCTGCTGCCCTTTTATCCCTCTCTTATTCCTCTACCTCCCCCACCCCATCATTGAGTCGACCGGAGGCAGTACCCAGTACATGTATAGCTGGTTGCTATGTGGGCACCATGACAACCGTCATGAATTCGACATGGCGCTCACGTATCCAGGCGGATGTGAGCTTGTGTGGATGCAGCGCTTCAAATGGCGCTCACGTATCTAGGGAATGAAACTCTCAGGGAGGGGGGGTTTGGTATAGATATAGACTTTTCCTCATTTAATACACTATATGTATGTGTGTGTGTGTGTGTGTGTGTGTGTGTGTGTGTGTGTGTGTGTGTGTGTGTGTGTGTGTGTGTGTGTGTGTGTGTGTGTGTGTGTTTGAAGGAATGTCTGTACATTCAAATATCACAACATCAGAGTGACACATCAGTTGTTTCCAGCTATGGCAGATCTTTATATTTGCACGTGATCATGAAATATGAATGTTTCTGCCCACCACAAGAGTTGTATTGGGCAGAAATACCCATTTATATCATGAACTATCAAGTGTATTATACTGGCAAGTATTTTTATCTGCTGTTTGAAAATGTGCTTATGGATTTTTTATGATTTGTTGTTGTTGTTTGTGCCATCTGAGAGTGTTTGAAAGTGATTTTCTGACATCTGGGTTAAGGAGATGATATATGTTTTCAAATTTTTCTTATAGGAAAAACTCCACCATCTGCAGTGACTAACAAAGACAATGTTTCAGCTTGTATGCGCTTCCTGCTCAAATCCTTCTTTGCTACATTGCATATACAGCAGCTTACAGTAAATTTGCAAGGAACATCTCTGTGATCATCTTCATTATGCACATTTGTTAGCCTCTATGAAACGTGGGAGTTCCCATCATTTATACTCCTACATTGTACTTGTTAAAACTGAACTCTAAGATGCTCTGCTATCTGATCTGCTCATTTGATGTTATTGTTGTTGAGTTTTCTTTCAGATTCTCTTACAGCTGCTTTGTAGTGAGAAGTCTCACACTAGACCAGGCTGTATCTGTTATAAAAACACAACTGGTGCCATTTTTCAAAGGTTGCCAAGCATGGCACATTCACTGAACAGAACACCTGGTACAACACTGACTAAAATGGAGGTAGCATTTTTCTGTGCTTCTGGTCCATCACATTTGGTAGAGTTTCAGTTGAGAATTTACCAACTCATTCATTTGTTTGCTCTTTAATTTACACTTTTGATTACATGGAAGTAAAACTCTGTATTTTCTAGATCTCATGCTGGACTAGGGATAAGGCTGAGGAGGCTTTTGCATTTAACGATTGACCCAAGTTGTGGTGACCAACTGGCCATCCAGAGGTTGAACATGCAACACCCTTCACCTAATGGTGACCACTTTCGGTAGCAGGGTGGTAGCACAGGTTGTCTGGTGGGAGGCAACCTGTCACAGTCCAACTTACTGACTGATTGCAGTCACTCTCAGACAGATTTGCAAATAGTTGCCATCTAATTCATAAATGCAGAGCGATTGCTAACATGTTGCACTCAATCTTTGCTCTTTGCTATAGGGGACTTGACACAGCTAGTTGCCACAGGCTGTATTTTGGTTATATTCCTATATAAAAGCAAGGCTGCTGAGTGCCTATGTCATTTTTCTGTCTTGCAGCAATTGCGTCAGTATTTGTGGAGGAATTTCTGTTTCACACCTATGACGTTCTGCCTAGACGCTTAATTTAAGTAGTTAATATGAATTCCTGTTTAATATAAATTTCTGTGTATGTAGACAGCAGCGTATTGATTGCAAGTTTATTTCTAACGGTTGCAATAATTTTGTGCTGCGGCTTAATGTGACATAGCATTATCCAAAACTAGAATAACACATCAGGTTTTGACAAGAAAGAAAACTTGATTTTGAACCTTTTTAATTACTATCTGAGTCCAAAAGTGTTGGTAAACAAGTTTAATTGCAACTTGATTATTTAAGTGCACAAGTGAAATTTTATGTAAATTTTTGTCTTTTAGTTTAGCATATAATGGGGCTACATTGATATTTAGATATATGAATAAATTAATTCCTTCTATGGCTTTTATTTGAGCTGTTTTGTTATAGTTTATGCATCTGTGATTATGCAAGGGTCAGCTTGGTTCTAATAATTTCATCATCACATGGTGAGTATCAGGCTCTGTGCAGATGTCCATGTACCTGCCATTGTTTTTTGTGACCGCGGAGCCTCATCTGGCAAAATGTTCAAGTACAATGCATCAATTACGCAAGCACCCTTCAAGTGGATTGTGAAGCCTCAAGCTGAGCGATTTCACCGGTGGAAGGTTGGTGTTTTTTAAAACTAGATGTTGAATCATTGGCTAATGATTTGTGATTAACAGGACACTAGCTTGTCTAGCAACTAAGCCCATAAAGTCATCAGGCAAGTGTTTACTGGGGTCATAAACGTCCGAAGTCTTTGCAACCAGAGGGGTTGCCTGCTGCTCACCATTGAAGAGAAGGCAGAATGAAGGCATAACGCTTTGTCTTCACTTATCGGACTTGGAAGCTACAGCCATCTTTCATATACAGTCTATGTGTGTCGATGACGACAAGCTGTTGTAAAACAACTTTTTGATATTTTCTCATCAATAACTTGGTAGTTTGATTCCCAGTTAGAGAAGAAGACTTTACTTTTTTTCTTTATAACAACCCACATAGAATTTATGTAGTTCTTGCCTGAATACCATTTGTCTGGTGTGATAGTGTGCTTTGTGGTATTAGTAAGTTTGACTGAAAAATACCGGTGCCTTTAGTGTTTTATGATTTAATCATGGTCAAGTTTTACAAAAGCCCTTCAAAAACAACTCACACACACAAAAAAAGGATGAATGTAAAAATTTTTGCATTAACTCAAGGCCAAAACCAGAACACTTAAACCAAATTTGACCAGCTAATAGCAGAACCAGTAAAACACAGACCGCCCCAAACCTGTACAGACAAGTCAGTGCCCATAAACAGCAGCCATATTCAGAGCAGCTCAGGCCATGTGGCAACTGTTCTGCTGTACTGTAATCTGTCTTTATGCCAATCCTGCCAACCAAGGTCCCCTCCGTCCACATGCCCCTCTTACCAGAAGGGCCAGGAAATAGGACTGGCAAGGATTAACATAATAAGACCCACACACTCACACGCACACTCATGCACTTAATAATGCTTGCACCAATACACCAGGAATTCATAAATTCATACATGGTTGTTTTCACAGGCTCACTCATGATCAAACACAAACAGCCACCCACACAAACTCACACGCTGTTTTGCAACATCGGGCACCCAAGGAATTAGAAGATACAGTTTGAAGGTTGGAGGCCTTATGCTCTAAATATAAACACCTCTCTCCTCAGCATTGTTATGTAACTTATCAGGACACAGTGGAATGACATGCTCAGAATAGCACACGAAAAATGCTATAAAACCATAAAATTATCTTTTATTTGCAAAATTCTTTGGGCATTTTTCAGTGACTTTTCGAAGCACTAAATCTGCCTGGTAGATGTCACATCCAATGCATTTTAGAAACATGTGATAGTAACAACTCCCATTTATTACAAGCTTGGAAATGCAGATTTGTTATGGGCAGAAGTTAGATACCCTCAGCACACAGACTATATCTGTTGTGGCTCACAAACCTCTTTTGTGTCTACTACAGTACCAGTAAAAAGTTTGGACACACTTTTGACTGGTACTGTAGTTGTTTTTTTTTTGTTGCATTTGTGATTATCCAGCTTAGATTCTACTAGAGTAGCTTTGCACGATTCCCAGTTCAAAAATAATCCTTATTTACCTTACACTGCCTGAAACAAGCCAGTTTAGGTCCTTCACCATTTATTCAAGCCAGTGTTCTGACTCTCCTTCATAATCAAAAGGTTTCAACAGCAGGTGGGTGGAGCTTCTGTGCACACAGCCAGAGCAGTGTGCCTGAGATGACCATATTAGGAAGATCCACATCCACATCATACAGAGTCTAGAGTAGAAAAAACTGTCTGAAAAGGAGCAGCTAGAGCACTCCAAAACATGAGCTTTTGGCTACTTGACCATACTCTGACCTGAAACTTTGAAACTTTGGCCATGTTTAAAATGAGTGTCCACCACTATGATTGCATATATATGATGGAAAATAAGGAAAGGTGTAACGTGCCCTATTTAAAATGTGTGTGCATATGTTTTCCACCACACACAAAAAAAGGACAGTATACAGAAACGTCTTCACGTCTTCAAACTTCAAACAAGAGCTCACAAGGATGGTGCCGCCCCTCTCACCTCCCCGACATCCTTCTCACACACGCATAGACACACACTTGGCAGTGAAATGCCTTTGGGTTTGCTTTGTCATTATCTAGTGACAAATGACCTTGTGAGCGGCTGCTACATTAAAATGGAATGTGTTTTTCAAAGCTGGAGGGAATAGACTTTGTAAGTATCAGTCAAAGCTGAGGAAGTTTAGACAGAAAGTGAAGCACGCTCAGTACTATTGGCATTTAAGTCTGTATTTTTGTAATGCAGTAGGCCAGTTCAGTTGTTCAGTTTTTTTTTTTAAAGCTTCAGGAAAAAAAAAGTCATTCTTTGTAGCCCATTTGTGCAACAGTCTTCTACATAGGTTGTGTCTAAAATAATGCACTCATGTTGTTCACCCTACTCCTTATAGATGTCCTTATGTACAGGACTCTACAGTGAGTACATAATTTTCCTAAATAGCATCAAATCAATAACAGCTAATCAAATAAATACAGATGTGCATTTTTTTTTTTTTTTGATAAATGGAGCAAAACATCCAAACTAGTTCAGCCAGGCAACTTGTGTCATACACAAGTAACATACCTCACTCTCCTCACATACCAGACATATGCTGGAGGTTCCTGGCTCTCACTGGGTGAAATTGGTTGTAAAGAGGGGGCTGCCCAAAAACACATTTCAAAAGGAGCAAGTTTTACGTTTTAGGCAAAAGGTGACCCTTTCTGGTTTGCATTGCACCCTTCACAGTTTCAGTATTGCTTAGTGAGCAGTTGGTGAGTGTTTGCAGACAGGCTTGTGTCTTTCATGTAAACTAGAGGTGACTGGCAATCTGTCCAAAACAATCACAATGAGGTTTTTAGTGCAGCATTGTATACATCTTTGCGACCAGTTTCAGCAAGCGACAGTCAGGGCAAACACATGTTTCACTAGCAACTGTTTCCAGGGGTTGCCAACCAGTCTCTAGGACTACGTGACAGGGGCTTTAGCAACTTCACAACGACTGCCAGAAACCACTCGCAACTAATTGGGTAATACATGTTACCCTATCGACCAGTGGTTGCCAGACAGTTGCCAAACAGTCTCTTGGCTTGTATGATTGGGGCCTCTGACACGTTATTGCTGCTGCTGTAATGCGTTGCTCCCTGACGTTTCAAACCCTCCACCACCCCATCACCTACATGTAGGTTCTGCAGGAATCATTACCCTGAAAATTCTACAGGTATCATATTTGTGAGGAATGATGAGCTCAGAGCCTTGATTCCAAACTAATGATATTTTGCAATCATTTAAAATCTTATCTCACTGAAATAATATCATAGGAAGAGTATTTTGCCAAAACAAAAAAATAGAAATATGCAGTTTATGATGCATTCCTTATGCCTGTCTAGCGTTGTTCCTTTAGCATGCATAATTGTATATAATGCTTAGATAGTGACCACTGATTGATTGCTACATTTTGCAAGACACTGTGGGATACTTTGACTGGACTGGAGCAGAGGGGATCATTGTGAGTTCAACCAGCATTACAAAATGGTGAACAAACATAGCTGTTGAGTCAATATCAACAAGAACATAACTCTTTAAACTGCAGCAAAGTTCCGTTGTACAATCAGGTAATACCAGCCTTGTTTACTGCCAGCATCCAGTCAGCAATTAAGATGAGATTTACTGTTGTCCTTGGTTGATGTTCATCTGTTATGTCACACAATTTTTGTTATATATATATATATATATATATATATATGATGACTGTCCACTGTCTTTGGATTGTTAGTGCATTTAGAAGAATTTTTATTAATTTCTCTGAAAATTAATGTGGACCACTGTGCTGTAAGAAATTTGTGCTTAAGTTTGGTGAGTGAATAACTTAGCATGCCAACAATTTGCACAGATATGACAGTGGTTAGTGGAACTTTCCACTGTGGAATGGCTTAAAAGTTGAGCTTTTGACTTCATAGCAACTGATCTGATAGCAACTCAAGGTCTTCTTAAGCTCTCAGTATGTTTTGTTAGAACTGCTTATCAGGCAGGCGAATAGCTTTTGAGCCACCCCCCCCCCCCCCCCCCCCCCCCATACATTCTTCCCACAGCTGTATGGGAATCTTGGAAAGCATGAACTATTCCTCAGTGGAACTAAAACTGCACCTACATCAACCATAGTCAGTATAAAACATGTACATAGCTTCTGGGTCAGACAAATGAAGCCAAAGTGGAAGTACCTTAAAACGGAACTCTATTTGCCACCAGATGACAACAGCTGTGGTTGCAAAAAGACTCCCAGCCCTATAGAAGTCTATGGGAGACTAGCTTTCTGATTTGACCCCTGTTAACACTTTACTGATGACTTTATGGGCTCAGTCACTCATTTTGGGTCATATTGTATAAAAGATTATGTGTATCTTGTTAATCTTAATCATATTATTTTACACAATGGAGGATTACCTGTGGTATGCTCCTTGGCTAGCAACTTGTGACTGACAAGTTGTTAGCCAATGAGCAGGCGGTTTCATAGTCACATCCAATTTATTTATTTTTTAACCAAGATGGAGAAAGTGAAAATGCTCAACTCAAGGCTTCAAAATGGGACTTCAGAAACCAAATGGATGACGTCACAGTTGCTACATCCATCTTTTACACTGTCTGTCATGCCCACATTTAAATGCCACAACGGGTAACTCTCCTCCTAGTGTGGGCATGTGCAGAGAACATGCCAGCAAGCTGAGAACAGAGAACCACAGAAGATTCTGCAGATTTCTGTCATCTGAATGCATTATTTATTGCAAGCAGATTACAATTTCAGTGAACGAATAACAGACCAAAGAAACAGAGAACAACCAGACATGAAACTTAGAATTTTTTTAAAAAGACTTCTCTTTGCTGCAAAGGGTCCATCTTTCTAGTGACAGTGTTCCCACAGAGCTCTCTTTTCCTCATACATACTACAATATATTGTACTATACAATGTTTTGGAAACACTCTGCTTTTATGGGAGAAGAATGTCATTTTCATCTGGATGAAGTGCTAAAACAGAGAGAAACAGATGCTTTTACAAATTTACCCACCTTGTTTTGTATCGACACTGGCAAAGCCATTTCCATCTGCCATGTGTGAAATGGCCAAAAGCTCCAAATTAAGGGAGTACTAAGACTTTGAGTTGAGACTATTTTCCCAATAAGTATCAAAGATCAACGATAACCTGTCAGCCTCAAACCATAAGATAGTAGTGTCTGTGTCTTCTTGCAGGACAGCAGTGTATTTTCAACAGATTTACTTCAGAGCCAGAAATATATAATTGAAAAAGCAAGAAAAACAAAGCTGTTTAGTTTTTGGATTTTTTAACAAATGGGCTAAAAAGAAAGAAAGAAATGTGACCAAGTTTTTATATTTTCAGTACACATCCCATCTTCTTTCCTTCTTCCCCCGCCTGTGGAATGTCCAATCTGTATACATCCTCCTGGCAGGAGTCAACAAACCTCACTGGGAAACAGGATGGAATTTACGGAATTTATACAACAAAAAGGAAAAAAGAGAAGAAAAAAAAGGAAAGAAAATATCACAGAAGAGGTAAAAAAAAGACTTCAGAAGAAAAAGTAAATTTTAACATGGAAGCGAATGAAAGCAAATCATAGAGCTAATTGAGATAATTGAATTACTTTACAAGAAAGCACAAGGGTCACGTTTGGGAATGTAGTAAAGCAGATTTAGGAATTTGTGCATAACCTTCAGGATGCAGACTCACCCATATGAGCTTGCATGCATGTGTGTGCAACAGTGCAGCCACAGAAGCGATAGATGAGTGCAGTGCCATATCTTACTGTTCATGAGCCGCTTTACTTGTTTGTGTCCCTTTCTGCCAAGCTAGAGCTACTGTGTATAAAAAGCTTCCATTGTTTTTCATATCCATTCAGCTGCTCTTAGAGAGCCTGGTGAGTGTCAGAACAGGGATCAGGGATCAGGGCACAGGAGGACTGGCACTTTTAATGGTGCCAAAAGCTGGATAAACACTCCTAAGATTTCTAGGAGATTTCTTGAGAGTTGCCATCCCAGCTAAATTTTCTGGGTCATGTACTAGGAAGGGGGGAGGAAACAACACTCTAAGCAACAGCTATGATACTGGACCTGTCAACTGATCACCTGATTAGTTGCTGTTCCCTTCCCACCTGTTTTCCTCTGCATCTATTTTTTACCCTTCAAATCTCTACTTCCATCATTTCAGTTCAGTTTTATTCAGTTCACAACCTGTTAATCCCAAGGGACTTTGCATTGTAATTTAAAGGCTCTGTAATATTAAAGACAGAACCCCAAAGATGAGACGATCCCCTAGGAGCAAGCACTCGTAAAGGGTGGTTGGGGAGGAAGAACTCCCTTTTAATAGGAAGAGATCTCCAAGCTTAGAGAGGGGCAGACATATGTCTCCATCAGGGCAAGAGAGGAAAGAAATGAGAGAAGAAAGGGTATTGGTTTTCTCTCAGTTAATGGCTTCCAAGTGGAGATGCCTCTAGTGGGTCGCAAGTTAAATCTATATGGTCACAAATTTTTGTTAAACAAAAGGACAGTTTTTGTTGACTGCTATGTCTGAAAATCCTTAATTGAATCATTTGAATTATCATTTTTGAATCATCATTCAAGTAGGCTTGATGTGATGCCCACTGGCTGTTGATTCAGCCAGTTAGAGAAACAAATGAGCATTCAAAGCTTAGTAGGAGGGATTAGAAATGGGGACCTTAGCTTCCTACATAGCTAGATACTTTGCCACTTTCAGGAAATGAAGCCATAGAGAAACACAAACAACCATGCTGTTGCGAGTCCACTTGCAGAAACTACATCTCTTAAAGCAATAATGTTAATAATGCTTATCCTTATAAAAAGTGTTAAAATTTGAAAACCACACAGAAAATTTGATTTTTTGACCTTGCATGTCTGTGATATTCTCCTAGTGCGTGTCTGTGATATCCTTTCTTTGGCTTAAAATCACAGCAACAGAGTTTCAAAAATGGAAGCATTTAGTCTTTTATTTTGAAAATTTACCAGCTGCTCAATGCTCTAGAACAATGAGACATAACCCCAAGAGAAACATAACTTTATGTTTTATTGTGCAGAGAAGACGCCATTCTTCCTAGCCTGCTGCATTGACCTATTACTATACATTGATTATTTGCTCTTTTGACATTTCATTGATTCAACATTAGATCAAATAGGATCTGAGTGTTTTGGAGTTTCCCCTTGAACTACAAATGTCAGACAGCTGAAGGCTAATTTTTCATGGCTAAGTGTTTCTTCATTTTTGCAGCAGCATTGCATCTTTTTTTCAATTCAGTGCTTGAATGCCAGTGTTTGTTATCCGGTACCAAAATGAACTACTGCTGTTAGCTATGTAATGTATATTTATATCCCTTTCAATTTCAAAGGGTTATCATGTCTGCAATATTGTTAGGACAAGAATACATATACAGTATGTATACAATTCATGTGTGAATTATGAATCATTTATTAAATAATCGTAATCAGTTGTCTTCTAAAACATGGTGTAAGAAGAATGTGAAGGAAGAAGGCTGAAGAAAAATGGAAGGCCCCTTAAGCAAATGATAGCCTCAAGTCCTACACACCATCTGTGAGAGGAAAGATGCCTCAGGATTGAGTGTATGTGTGTGTCATCTTGTGTTTCTTTGAGTTTTTGTACTTTTGTCCCTTCTCAGCTTCACATGGAAGGGAATCCTTCCATGTGAAGCTGAAAGTAAAAAGATAGATGAGCATTTAGCTATTTGAGCTCTCATAGGATAGGAGATGACCCTGGGAGATCATGAGTTTTAGTGTTAACAGTGTCATATCGCTACAGTGAGAGACACTAGTAGTATTAAAGCACAATGATGATTATGTGTAAATGTCACTGCTTTCAGAAACACAGTGCAATTACAGCTGTATTACCATTTCAGCGTAGTTGACAGGAGTATCTTCATTCAGTATTTGACTGCAATCCCATTTCTATGCAGGTCACAGTTGTGAAAAAAATCACATGTGCACCACTACAAATACATTTGATTTTCAATAAGCTAGAATCTAATTATGTTTTTTTTTTCTCTGCCTACTACTTCAAGAGAAGGCCACATTAAAAAAAAAAAAAAAAAAAAAAAAAAAACTGCAGGAGCTCTACATGAAAACAAACAAAAACAGTGTCTGTGCAGTGGTTTCTGCTGCCAAACCTACAGCCATAGAGCTCCTGCTGCAGCGCAGCCTGTGGTCTGTGTTTTTGTGTGTGTGAAGGAAGGTTATAGAAGTGACAGGCAAGACAGATTCTGATTCTGGTAACGCTGCATTTTTGTAGCAACCACTGGCCACTGTTAGTGGAGCTCAGTGGGAGAAAAATGTCAAGAATTCTCCTCAAATTCCATAAGAAAAGGGATCACATTGACATCTGAGATATAAGATGTACTTTTGGTAGATGTTCACTGATCATTTGAGTAGTCAGCCATGAACATAGATCAACATACATTTAGTTTTCAAAAATGTGCAATATTATATATAAACTCTGATTTGTATGCAGGATAACTACTGAAACAGAATGTTAAAAACCTTTAGCCATTTATAGAAAGTTGAGAAGTTGCCACTCTAAAGTAAATATAAAGCTGTAGCAGCCAGTTGGTTAGTCAGCTTTGGATAATTAGCACAAATGTTAAAAAAGAAAGGGAAGCTATCATGGCTAAAGCTAGCCTAGGTGCTCAAAAAGTGTTCAAAGATGCTGCAGTGCCTTTAAAGCTTTCGGATTACCACATTTTTTCCCCCTTTGATTGTTTATGTTTCATATACAAAAAGCGTAACAAGTTACATGTTCAAAAAACCAAGATGGTGACAGCAAAGATGCTTGGCTCGAGGCTCCGTAATGGAACTTGATTAACCAGTGAATGACATTACTATCACTATGTCCATCCTCTATACTGTCAATTGTTTTGAACTTTTCTAGGACTTACCTGACAGGGGTACATGTGTGAACACAAATGGCTGATGCAGTCGGATCAAACATTAGCCAGTTGTTGATGTGCCAGCTAGTATCAAGTCCTTGTGATAATGGATAATGAATTTGTGCTGATATGCAAGTAGTGCTGTCAATAGTCTGGTGCTTTCAGTGTAACTGATCATCATGTGTACTGCCTCCTACATGCTCTATCCAGGCAGCTCCTGGCCTAAGCCACACAGAGTATGTCTAATAGTGCCCAACCTGATTTTAACAAATTTCTCCTGATTTTTTTTTTTTTTTTTTATGTGAAAACGACCTATATCTTATCTGAACTGGTCTAAACTGGAACAGTCTTTTGGAGGTTTCAAAGGTGTGTGACCTGACCTACGAGGACAGAAAAGGCCCTTAATCCATTTTTTTTCAAAGATGACTGGAGAAAGAGCTGTAAGAAAATGCAAGCACAACCCTGTATACACACACATACAGAGATTCCTTCATTTAAAAGAGCGTTTCACTTTTTTACCTGTTTGCTATCTCTTTTAGCTTTCCAGCCTGTGAAACAATTAACTTTTGTCCAGTTCACACTGTGCATCTTCTCTGAAGTATTATGCAAGTGGTTTCCTGGTACACCTTAATCTTAAATCTGAGTTCAGATAAAGTTCAGCAAAATAAAAAAACAGTCCTAGATGTTTGGTTTTGAAAGAGAAGTCATGGGTAGAGACCCTGGGGCATGCTTATAGCATTTCTACTGCTTTTGGTCTTCACAAACATTCAAATGTCAGGGCAATCACATTCAAAGAATGCAAAAAGACCAAAAAACAAGCTAACAGCCTAATTATCTATGCCAGTCAGATGATCTTTGAAAGTAACAAATATCCAGGGGGGAAACTTGTGGTGAAGCATGCCTTTCAATAGTGAACTTGACACACATTTTGGAGATGAACAACTTCTCTTACACATGTCTCAGATCCGGGCAGCACGGTGGCGCAGTGGTTAGCGCTGTTGCCTCACAGTTAGAATACCATCTGGACGGCCTGGGTTCGATTCCACCTTGGCCCAGGCCTCTCCCTCTCTCTGTGTGGAGTTTGCATGTTCTCCCCGTGCTTGCGTGGGTTTCCTCCGGGTACTCCGGTTTCCTCCCACATTCCAAAGACATGCACTTACTGGGGTTAGGTTAATTGGCTATTCTAAATTGCCCATAGGTGTGAATGTGAGTGTGAAAGGTTGTTCGTCTCTCTGTGTTGGCCCTGTGACAGGCTGGCGACCTGTTCAGGGTGTACCCTGCCTCTCGCCCTATGACAGCTGGGATAGGCTCCAGCCCCCCCGCGACCCTGACCAGGATAAGCGGAAGCGAATGGATGGATGGATGGATGTCTCAGATCCCTTATTTGACCTAGTGTTGAACAAATTTCTTAACACTCACAGGTTGAGCCACCTTAAGGCTACTGATAAAGTGGTCAACATTTCATAGGCCCTCTGACTCTGACTGATTTAGATGTTTGTCATGTATAAAGATGTTGTATGAGTCAAGCCTTTGCTGCCATAAGGTGTGACTGGTGCTGTTTATATGTTTGTACCAGCTCTGAGCATGTGGAAGTAAGTCAGCAATCTGTTTGTTTATGACACTGATTTAAAAAAAATAAAAAAAGAGTCAAACCTATTTCTGTCTGAAAGTTCAAGGACCAGGGAGCTAGGGACAGAAAAATTATACAAAACAGCCAAAGTGTGGGAATAGCAACAAAAAGCAGAAATCTTCAAAATTTCCAAGGACATGCAGTACAATAAAAAAAAAGTGAAATTTTCTATACCTTTAGTGAAATCAACAGAGGTTGTCTGATCGGTTCTGAAAGTAAGAAAAGCAATTTGATGCCTAAACCAAACAACAGACCAGCAAGCTTCAATCTCAGGGCATTTCCAGGATTTTTTTTCCAATAATCCTAATGACTATCCATCCAGCCATCCATCCAGCCATCCAGCCATCCTCTTCCGCTTATCCAATTCAGGGCCTGAAGCAGATCTCAGCTACCATAGGGTAGGGAGGAGGGGTATACCCTGGACAGTTCGCCAGCCTGTCACTGGGCAAACACAGAAAGACAGACAGCCATTCACACCTATGAACAATTTAGAATCTCCAATTGACCTAACACCACTTACTGTATGTCTTTGGACTGTGGGAGGAAACCGGAGAACCCGGTGAGAACCCACGCAAACATGGGGAGAACATGCAAACTCCGCACAGAAAGGCCCTGGCCAGACGGTGGACTCAAACCCAGGACAGCACCCAACAGTGCTAACCACTGTGCCACCCTTGAAAATAAACATATATAAACAGTGTATCAAATTGGCATAGGAAATATGCCCCAATACAAATGTATTACTTGAAAAGTGGCTCTGGACCATCACATCACTTTATACTGAAAACCCCTTTTTTAAAATAATACATTAGTAAAATATTTTTTTCATTTCACATCTTTATAGTTTCCTGCATCCTTCTGCATAGAACGAGTATCAAAGTTTATTGAGTGAATAGGAAATTCTTTGTGAATCAGAGTTTCTGTGGAGTCACAGCCAATGTTTTTTTGTAAAGTTACCTGTAAGTTTTTTAGGTCCATTCTTTCCATTCTTTACTGATTTACCTTGACTTGTTTTCACCAAAGGACTTTTAGTTTTTGATTCCCAGTATATGACTCCACTAACAACAGCAGTCTAAATTCATCTTCTTCTTCCGGTCCAGTGGAAAAAGCACAAATGCACTCAACGGCATGGTACTTCCCAAATGTCCTTGTTTCCTGTGCACAGCTCCAACTCGAGGCCTGTGACACGCATAGCATTTATTCAAATAATACATTAATCAGCTGGATTCAGTGGTTAGGTTAAAGGCGGAGGAGTGGAGACCTGAGAGCTCTTGTAGGACTTCAATGCCACAATGGTAAAACTGGGTCACTGGGAAAGAGAGCACAGCTATGGAAACCCCACTGTCTCCGTGGCAACTGCAGTGTTGACACAGCTATTACCGCCTCAACTCAGCAAATACACCATGATAGGAAAGCAGCATGTTATATTGTATGCAGGATAGATCATAAAATACAATTGAAGCATGGCTAATTCACTGGTACTGTGACCCTTCAGTATTCAGTCCTTGTCCTTGCTACTGAGATTGGTGAAGAACCATGGATCAGTTTAACATGCAGCAGAAATGTATATTTAATACATCTCTGTGAAGTGAATTGTGAATTTAACTTTGATGTGAGAAGTGACATGCAGGTCCCTGCTTCTGTTTTGAGCATTGTAAATTTAATCTTCAAAGAAACAGGTTTGTGACCAGATGGTTGCTCTGTCTGGGAAATAGTGTTTCAACATTTGCTTTTGAAGTGACTTTGAACAAGACCCTTTTATTAAGTCACACCACTAGATTGGAAAACATTTCAAAGCTTACTCTGGAAGAGGATTGTCCGCCCATTTATCCAACCATTCCTCCATTTTCCTCTGCTTATCTAAAGTCAAGCCTTTTTGGCAGCAGGCTATGCAGAATATTCTATACTTCCAGCTGTCCTTTTCTCCAGTATTGTTTTCCAGTTTCGCTTCAAGCTCTTCCCCCTGGGTTTCCTCCATACTGGGTGTACCTGGAAAACTTCCCAGGGGAACTATCAAGGCGGTATCCTCTCCTGTCCACACTACCTCAGCTGGTTCCTTTTGATATGAAGGAGCAGAAGGTCTACTCCAAGGTCCCTCCAGATGTCTGAGATCTTTATCCCATCTCTAAGGTGGAGCCCAGTGACCCCACCACCATGGATGAAACTCATTTCAGCTGCTTGTCTCCAGTGCCTCTTTCTTTCAGTCACTTCCAAGACCTACTGACTGTATAGGTGAGGCTTGGAGCATAGACTGAGTGGTAAATTGAAAGTTCTCTCTTGTATAGTGCCCACATTGCTGTGGATGCTGCCCCATTTTTTTGGTTAGGTCCAAAGATTCATATCTCTGTCATCATTATGAAATGCCAGAAAAATACTGTATTAGACAGAAAATTATAAAACCTGATCATGGAAAAGTTAAGTTGTCACAGGCAATGCACAGAGTTCGGCGATTGTCTAAAAGTAAAGACTGAAGAGACTAGCAGTGATGGGACAACCAATTTCAGTGGTTTTCCTCAACTTGTAAAGAAAGCAGCCAGAAATGAGAGTGACAACACTGATGATATTTGCAGCAACGTGGCCAAAGACCAATGGGGCAAAGGATATCGTTGACTGTCACAAGGTGGGACAAATATGTATATGAAGGAGAGATTTTGGAGAGCTTTCTTTCCAGCTGCTGTCAGACTCTACAATGTACAACAGCAGTGAATGTACACATGTGAAAACACACAGGCATACACTGGGGTCTGTGCATGTCTCAATGTGCACAACTCAATACCTGCAGCTATTAATATCCAGCCAATGCATTGGAAACATTCCATTTTGCTGCTACTAATCACCTGTATTATTGTGTCATATTCACATATATTTATACATATATTTAAATAATATTTCTCCTACCTTGAATAGTGTATATTTTTCTTTTTTTTTGTAATTGTTGGGTTGTGATGCATCTAGTTATCTATTTATTCCTACTCTGTCTGATCTGCTGCTGTAACAATGTGAATTTCCTAACTGTGGGACTAATAAAGGCTATCTTACCTTATCTTATATACAAAAGTAACATGGGTACCTACAAGGGTTGGGCAGCATGCTTCACTGTACTCAGCACTAAGTACACTGCTCAAAAAAATAAAGGGAACACTTAAACAACACAATATAACTCCAAGTAAATCAAACTTCTGTGAAATCAAACTCTCCGCTTAGGAAGCAACACTGATTGACAATCAATTTCACATGCTGTTGTGCAGATGGAATAGACAACAGGTGGAAATTATTGGCAATTAGCAAGACACACTCAATAAAGGAGTGGTTCTGCAGGTGGGGACCACAGACCACTTCTCAGTACCTATGCTTTCTGGCTGATGTTTTGGTCACTTTTGAATGTTGGTGGTGCTTTCACACTCGTGGTAGCATGAGACGGACTCTACAACCCACACAAGTGGCTCAGGTAGTGCAGCTCATCCAGGATGGCACATCAATGCGAGCTGTGGCAAGAAGGTTTGCTGTGTCTGTCAGCGTAGTGTCCAGAGGCTGGAGGCGCTACCAGGAGACAGGCCAGTACACCAGGAGACATGGAAGAGGCCGTAGGAGGGCAACAACCCAGCAGCAGGATCGCTACCTCTGCCTTTGTGCAAGGAGGAAGAGGAGGAGCACTGCCAGAGCCCTGCAAAATGACCTCCAGCAGGCCACAAATGTGCATGTGTCTGCACAAACGGTTAGAAACCGACTCCATGAGGATGGTATGAGGGCCCAACATCCACAGATGGGGGTTGTGCTCACAGCTCAACACCGTGCAGGACGCTTGGCATTTGCCAGAGAACACCAGGATTGGCAAATTCACCACTGGCACCCTGTGCTCTTCACAGATGAAAGCAGTTTCACACTGAGCACATGTGACAGACGTGACAGAGTCTGGAGATGCCATGGAGAGTGATGTGCTGCCTGCAACATCCTTCAGCATGACCGGTTTGGCAGCGGGTCAGTAATGGTGTGGGGTGGCATTTCTTTGGAGGGCTGCATAGCCCTCCATGTGCTCGCCAGAGGTAGCATGACTGCCATTAGGTACTGAGATGAGATCCTCAGACCCCTTGTGAGACCATATGCTGGTGTGGTTGGCCCTGGGTTTCTAATGGAGGACAATGCTAGACCTCATGTGGCTGGAGTGTGTCAGCAGTTCCTGCAAGATGAACGCATTGAAGCTATGGACCGGCCCGCTCGTTCCCCAGACCTGAATCCGATTGAGCACATCTGGGACATCATGTCTCACTCCATCCACCAGCGTCACGTTGCACCACAGACTGTCCAGGAGTTGGCGAATGCTTTAGTCCAGGTCTGGGAGGAGATCCCTCAGGAGACCATCCGCCACCTCATCAGGAGTATGCCCAGGCATTGTAGGGAGGTCATACAGGCACATGGAGGCCACACACAATACTGAGCCTCATTTTGACTTGTTTTAAGGACATTACATCAAAATTGGATCAGCCTGTAGTGTCTTTTTCCACTTTAATTTTTTGTGTGACTCCAAATCCAGGCCTCCATTGGTTAATAAATTTGATTTCCATTGATGATTTTTGTGTGATTTTGTTGTCAGCACATTCAACTTCGTACAGAACAAAGTATTCAATGAGAATATTTCATTCATTCAGATCTAGGATGTGTTATTTGAGTGTTCCATTTATTTTTTTGAGCAGTGTATATACATTGAACATTGAGTGCCATATGTCTAGGTCTGCTTGGAAAAGTGTATAAAAAGGGTATAAAAGTTAGCTTACTTGAGTCAAGTGTCACTTACTTGACTGTTGCTTTTTGCCGTCCACATAAAAACACAACAAACAATGTCAAGAGCTGTTGAGAGCATGCCAAATCAACCGGCTGTGATATAATGTTAACTGTACAGTATAGATATGCTGGCCTATCACAACCATGCAAACAATAGCACAGTGCACAGTCTGACATCACAAAAGGAGATAAAGGTGCACACGTTTACACTTGAGATACTCTCAAATCATTCTCCAGCACAGTCAGAATAAATGAACTTCTGTTATATTAAACTCGGCCATTCTTATTTTTTCTAAGTCTTTTTAATGTGTGGCCAATAATAAAACAAATTTAAAAATGTAAATACATTCAAATGTTTTATGAAGGTCCAAGCAGACTTTGTTTTACTGTATCTACAGTATCTTTAATTGTTTGTGATATACTTCATTCAGAGTGCTGGAAAGATTGACTTCTAGCTTTTCTATCATTTAATGGATCTCCATCACGGGAACATAGCTCTGGTTAAACACATTCTCATATCCACGCATGCACACAAGTGTAGGTACACATACACACTCAGGATTAAAATCTAATTTTTCCGTTCATTAGTGGCAGAAGGGTCTGTGACATGGACAACTTTGTCACACAGTGATGTCCACTTCCTGATCTCTGACTAAGCGACAGTGGAATTGCTTTGTGTGCATGCGTGCGTATATGTGTGTGTGTGTGTGTGTGTATAATATGCAGGTCACTGGTTACAGAAGAGGGTGAATCTGGCTGGACTTGATTGAAACTGGCGGTTAATTCCACGGCTTCCCACCGAGATTAGAAGAGAGATAGCGACAGAGAGACAAAGAAATCGAGAGAGATGAAGGCGGGGTAAAGGTTAGAGCAGACGAGATGGGAGCAAATGAACTGGCAATAGCCTGTCTGTCTCTGTGTCTGTTAACAGGAGGAAATGATAAAGTGTACAGTGTATGAGTGTGCGATGATGTATGAATGAGGGAGGAGAGGTGAGCATAAAGACTGAAGAAGAACACAAAAAGGAACAAGAAAGAAATCTCATACTGTATGCCAGCTGATTCGTTTTAAAAGCTGAAAACATTCATATAATTTATATTAAATAACTGAGGATGTATGCCTCCTGGGCCTCTTATATGCTCCATAATTCTGATACTGTCCCAGGCAAAAGTTGTTCAAGGTTTCTACATGCCTCAGAAAAAAAGTTTTTTTTTCTGTCATCCAAAGTCCTGGATATAGTATAATGTACTGAAAACTACCAATTTGCAAGAGCTGAATGAATACTGTGTCATGGTCCTGGGTTATTTCTTGGGTGGTTTAATGTTTATGTTGCTTCATGTGTTTTCTCTTTGGTATATTTAATTTGTTCTTAGCTCTCAGTGGTTTTAGGGTTTAGTTCCGCCTCTGTGTTCCCTTCCTCTTGTGTTTCGTCTCCTGTGTTAAGGTTATTTAGGTGTCTGAATTGTTTAGTTTCTCTCGGTGTGCCCGCCTTCCTGTATTCTGTCAAGTGCGTGCTCCTGTTCCCACGTTGAGTTATTTCCTGTTTTATTTTGTCTGTCTCTTGTCCGTTATGTTTTGTATTAGGGTCTACTTCCCTCATCTTGTCGTTAGCATTATCCCCAGCTGTGTTCCCACCTGTTACCCATCCTCTTGTTGCCCTCTTGTGTATTTATTGTCTCCGTCTCCACTCATCCTTTGTCAGATCATCCATTTCCCTCACCCCAGTGTTACCCAGCCCCAGAGAGTTTCCTAGTGTTATTTTTCCACAGTTTAGTTATCAGTGAGTTTTCTATTATGATATTTTAGTAGTTTTCAGTTCCATTTTTTTACTTTGTGTTTGGCCTTTAACTACTTGCCTTCAGTCAAATAAAGGCTCGTCTTCAGTTCACCTTGCCTGCCTCAACGTGTCTGCATTTGAGTCCTATTCACAATCAACAGTCTGCGTATCCTGCAGATTCATGACAGTACAATCTGACGAGCATGGACCCCGTGTACGCTATTATGGGGGAATTCAGTGAGGTGATTGAAAGACTTTACAAAATTGCATCCATGAGTCCTTTAAATTAAAAACTCTTTCAGGTGGAGTAGCAGCCATGGATGCCATTATTCAAAAGAACCCACTAATATTCCAGTCTCCAAATGTTTCCAGTCCATACACACTTCTAGCCTCTATGGGAGAGGAGATACAAGCACAAAAATTGGCTCATTCCCTTACTGTCTCCTCCGCTTCACCACTGCGACCCCACACCTAAGCCTCGCCACCACCAGCTAGCTCCACTGCACAGCCAGGCAGCTCCTCACCAGCATCCCCATTCCCTAAGTGCTGTCAGGATTCCTTATTCCAGCTAGAGACAGTTATCTGTGTGATTGATGTCAGACTTCCAGAGTCATTATCAGCTTCAAAATGTACTCTTCCCTTAGTTTTTTCCTCTGAGCTGGAGAATTTAGAAGGAGTGACTTCTGTTTCTGGACCACTGTGTTTAAAGACTGATTTTGGTGTTACTAAGGTGGACAATATTAAAAATGAGTTCAATGTTCCCAAGCAAATTTAAGATGGGGCTATGTTGCCTTGGCTGGCCTATATATCTGCTGTTTCCAAGCCTTATAAGACTGATGTTTTGTGTAGATGAGCTAGCTTCCTCAGTAACTGTTAACATTTCCCAGACCACCATTCACATTCACATCTGTGGGCAATTTAGAATCACCAATTTACCTAACCCCCACTAACTGCATGTCTTTGGACCGTACCTCAGAGTCCAAAATTCAGAGCATGATTCCGAGGATTAGACACCGCCTGTTTCAGAGGTGTTCTGTCACCTCCATCAACGTTCCCAGAAGGCTTCCCTCGTCACCAGCCGCCAGAGAGGTCCCAATTCTCATGTCGGTTGCCTTCAGAGAGTCTTCTTCACCACCAGCACCTGCCAATCCACCAGAGATGTCTCATCACCTCCACCAGAGATGGCCTCCTGAGAGACTCTTTCACCTCCACCAGCTTCCAGAGGGGTCCTGTTTCATATGTTGTCAGTCCTCAGGGGTCTCTGTCACTGCCGACCGCCTGAGATGTCCCATCACCTTTGTCAGTGCTGGAATTCAGAGAGTTTCCTTCACCGTTACTGGCTTCCAGCACCAAGTCACCTAAGGTGCCATGTCACCTCAGCCATCAGAGGTTCACCGCTTCTGACCGAACAGCTGGCGCCCAGAGTTTCTCTGTCTCTGCATCTGGTCACGCAGTCGGCCCCCTAAGCATCTCCGTCTCCACCACTGGCCACATGGCTGGCCCCCAGAGCATTTCTGTCTCTGCTTCTGAGCTCTTTTTCCAAGCCTAGGCATCTCCCGGAACTGTTTTGTTTCCCCTGTGTTGCCCCATGGCCACGCAGACCCGGCCATGGGGTAACGTAGAACTGTCTCTTTGTTGGACTTTTGTGCTCTGTATTTTGTTTTTGTGCTGTTCTGCAGTTGGGTCCTAATCACAATCAGCAGTCTGCATATCCTGCAGACTCATGACAAAATGAGGAACCAGATAAACTTCTAGTGGCAGAAAGACAGTACATAAGCTAAAATATCCTGAATTCCCAACAAAATTGAGTTTTTGAATAAACAAACATTGCAGAAGAGCCAAAAATAGCAGTTTCCCAAAAAGCCACTTGAGGCTGAGGCTTGAGGCTTCTTCGACTGACAGAAGTGCTGAAACAGAGAGCTGTAGCTAGTTGCTGTCTGCTAAGATTCCCAACCTGAGTCAGTGTATTGCACCCATATAGTTTATGGATACTACTTGCTAACTATGACATATGTTTTAGTTAATAAGTTAGAACTCTGTTTTCTCATCTAAATGTGTTCGCCTTTGGCTTCAGAAATCCAAATGATAATGGACATAAATCTAAAATTAATACTTCAAAAAGCAGAATTTATAAACCAGAAAGTGAAGTAACAGAGGCTTCATCTTTTAGATACACTCTATGTGTGCACTTTCTGAATCGAAAAGTAAAATAAATAAATCTCCACTCCAAGCAATGAAAGTGAACTTATCCCTTAAATGCTAACATTAAGAAATATATTTTACCTTCTAACATCTTAATCATTTCTTCTTTGCCACCTTAAAGATTGTAATTTTCCTAGATGGCATTAGCTGTATAAAAATATTGACAATGTTATTAAGCTGCATGTGAATTTCCAGTTTTTGATCAACTTTTGATCAGATTCTATAAGAATTTAGTGTAGCCTCTGATTGCCCTTTGAATATACCAGCTGTCACAAAAAATGTCCCAAACCATTATTTCTTGAAAAGAATGGGATCCCCAGGCCTACCGGTGACATACTGGACAGACAGCTGGTCTTAGATCGAGCACTAATGGTTGCTTTACAGTTTTATTTTTAACAGTATACATTGATGAACAGATTGGCCATGTGTTGGCTTGTGTACTATTTAAAATCATAGCTCTAAATCTGACAGCAAAACGTGATCAATTTTGTGCAGTGTGACATGCAATAAAACTGTAAGATTACTATATCACAGTTATATTTATGATCATCAAAGATGTCTCCAGAATCATACAAGTTTGCTTCAGGGTAAAAAATGCTCATGAAATATGGAGGTACCTACAATTGCAGGTAACTATGGCAATAATAAACGGCATAGTTCAATTTGGCTGCAGAAGAGACTCGCAAGTGAACTTCAAATCATGCACAATGTGTACAAGACAAAGCCCTCTGATGAGCTTCAGTGGGTTTTCTTTTAATTCCACTTTTTACTGCATTGTCAGGTACTTATGAGGTATGTTTATCTTGTGCATGATGTCACGGCACAGAGGATCATGGGACTAAAGAATAAAGATTAATGGGATAGCAGTAGTTTTCCCACACTGATATGCCATATTCACACGTGCACAGCACTTAAACAATAATGTGGCCATGTACAAAACAGGTAAGTATCTCACATCTGGCTGCTTACAGCTGGTTGCTGCTGCTGGTGGTGAAAAGGGTTTCGGAGGAAGTGAGGGAACATAAAAGGGAAACTGAATAAAGGAAGCTGACTGTAAAGAGGAGGAGAGGTGTCAAGAAGAACGAAGCTTTTGCATTGTCCTGGCACAGAGGTTGCACAGAATCTGTGTGTGTGTGTGTGTGTGTGTGTTGAAGGTGCATTGTCCATTTATTCTCAACTAATATCCCCAGTGCAGACTTGATCAATATGGTCTATTATCTTCCTCAGGACAATACACCGAGTGTATGGGTGCCATCGCTCTGTGTGTGAGAGAGAGAGAGAGAGAGAGAGAGAGAGAGAGAGAGAGAGAGAGAGAGAGAGCATGTAATTGTGTATATACAGACATATTCTGCATATGCATATTTTAAAGCATAAATGCAAATAATTCTCCTCTGCTAGCATCGCTGCATATTTTCACATATGCATTGCAGCATCTGTTTTGGTGCTGATGGCTGTAGCGTAAAGATCTGATGGGAGACAGTCCTCAGCAAAGTCACACCAAACATTAGGGCTGCATCTCGGTTTAGAGTAAGTATAAATTCTGAATGATATCAGCAAGGGCATATCACACAAATTCATGAAAGCAAATTAATTACACAATCAAGTTACGCCATCTTTCTGCATGCCCCACGTCCTGTCTGCATGGGTAGGCTTGCTTTTGCTAAGGCTTCCCATCATCCTCCCCAATCCACAGTGTGAAATATTCATGCATCTTGCAAGCAAAGAGCTGGGAGTGATTAAACATTCAGATTCCCACTCTGAAAATGGAAGCTGAAGTGGTCTCTGTTACTGTGATTGTGTGCATCCTCAGGCCTAAGAGGTCAAACTCAATGTTGAACTACCACTTTCCTCTTTCACATTTCTCCTTATTATTGCTTTAGTCGCTAGCGGATTACTGCGGTCGCCTGCAGCTTGTGTGGAAAACACTGACTCGTCTGCAAACATTTGCTAAGTAACCGCCAAGTGGAGGTGAAACTTGGAAAAGTGGGAGGTAAACTGGAAATGGAGAGCACTCACCTTTAAAGTAAAAGCTGTGCCTGTGTGAAAACAACACATTCTAAAAGCTGCACCTTTTACTTTGAAGGCAAACAGCCTCAAGTTTGCGTCGTACTCGTCACAGTTTCATGACAGCTTAGTGAGCAGTTGGGGGGTGTTTACAGACAAGTCAGCATCTTCCAAATTACGGGCGAACACAACAACCTACAAGGAGGTTTTTGGTGCAGCACAGTTTACCTCTTTGCTACCAATTTCACCTAGCACCTACCTGTTATTTACCAGGTGTTCACTGACTGGTGTCTAGGCCTGTGTGAGGCCTGTGTGACTGGGGCTTTAGCAATTGATTGTACAGCGACTGCCAGCAACTTCCAACAGCCACTCACAACCATAAGCATAATACCCATTTTCCCCAGTAACCAGTGGTTTATAGGTGGTCACCAACTGGTCTCTAGTTCTGTGTGACTCAGGCCTAAACAAAAACAGTTTTAAATGTAATCTTATTTATTATCTTATTTATTTATTTCATAAGGGGCTCACGAAAATATTGACAGGTGCCTTGATCCTGTAGATGGAATAAACAGGAAGGTGAGATACCATATGTGCCATCAGCTACAGGTTGAGATACCTTTCACCTGGTATTCTTTTAATACATCATTAGCCCTTTTCTCTGTCTGTCTGTGTGTGTGTGTGTGTGTGTGTGTGTGTGTGTGTGTGTGTGTGTGTGTGTGTGTGTGTGTGTGTGTGTGTGTGTGTGTGCTTGCATGCATGCGTCTGCATGTATCTGTGACATGGCACAGTAAGGCCAAAGCGATTGAGTGAGTAACTTTTTGCTGTCATTACGAGGAAAAATTCTGGACCTTGCTACTTTCTAAACCATAGTTACAGCCCTGCTTGTTGCCTGATGATAGTCATATAAAAATGAAATACTTCTACAGTATTGGTAAAAACATGCCAATTTAATGTCCTGGCCTTTTTTTTTTTATCAGCCTGACTCAATGAAAAACAGGCTGACTAAGAGAAAAGCAAAGCCTACGTATTTGTGGGATTTGATTTGACATGAGCGAATAGGGTAATCTATTAGTGGCTTGGTGCCATTTATCAGCACAGTATTAAATCCTGACGTCACATGAGCTGCAGAATGGTCTCAGATTACTGGGAATTAAGATTAGCCATCAGAGTTTAATCTCATAGGCTACAGGTATAAGACAGTGGATAAACATTTGCTCTGAAATGTGGCTGGGCGACATCTTGACAGGATGATTTCATGCATAAAGACACAATGATACAAGCAAGCACATGACACACAATGAATTCAAGGCCCGTGACTTCATCCATATAGTACAGAGTGTTCACACATGCAGCGACAGTGTAGAGAAAAAAACACACAGATTACAATGAATGCTTATAGGCAAAACTTGCATGTTGTCATGCATGACTCTGGCGAGTGTCTATACTGCAGCTACTGTGCATGTTTTCTTGTCTTACAAATTATGAAAAGTCTGTCAAAATCTGTGTATTATGCCCTTAATTTTATCAAGTAGCTGCTCTCTGAATTGTAATTTTAAAGGAGCCTTCTTCATCAGTGTAACCTACCAGTCTATTATCTCTGTGCTTGGAATTCATAATTCCTTTTAATCTGCCTGTGCAGGCCAGAAACAGATCCACTGTTTCAGAGCCTTTTGTCAGCTTTGGGATCCTAAGTCAGACGTATAATCTCTGTCTCTCGTGCTATCTTGCCAACTCTCCTGTATCCAGGAACATAGATTCACTAAACTCTATGCTGTGACAACAAGCCCAACCCTAATATTTTAACACAGAAAGGTCCTCATACTATAAATTTGTAACCTCTAAAACAACAGTTGCAAACATTTTAAGGATTTGATTCCCAACGCACGAACCCCTGGATAAGACTGTCATACTTACTTACAGATAAAATTTGAGTTGCTTTAACACAACCATGGAAATATTATTGGTTTGTTAGTTGTCAAGAGCAGATGGGGTAGTAACAAGTTAAATGCACTAAAAGAGGATATTTTGCATATTTTTGTTATGGTTTCAGCATCACTGGTTTTGTTTTGCTTATGTTTTTCTTTTCTTTCTCCTTTTTTCCTGCCCCTCCCTATCAATCGTTTCTCAGATGCTGAGCTGGGCTGGCTCTGTGTGTGGTCTCCACCCCGGGGTGGAGTTTCCCATTGTGAGCCATTCTTCCCATACCTGTTTGCAGTGGAGTCATTAGGCAGAAAGTGTATCAAGGACAGGTGGTGCCACAGTTCTCCGCCAGACCATCTCTTTCAACATGGTGACAGGTGGGTCAGGCCACCTAGAATCTGATTAGTAAGTCTTTGCTTGCACCTGTAATCTCTGGGCCCCTCGCAGTTATTCACCTGGAAGCCTTTCTTAGAACTTGTCTGTTTGGAAAGTCTCTTACCTGCACCCTGTAGGCAGCTCCTGTAACCCTGCTACCAGCTGGCATCACTGCTGCAGCAAAAACACTCACTTACCTGTTCACAACCTGCCTGCCCACTCTCCACCTGCCAACTGTCTGGAATTCACCTGCCGACTCCGTATCCCTCCACGCTCTGCCTCCCTGCTTTGTCAAAGCTCCTGTGATTCCTTCTGAGTTGAGGCCCTTTGTTATACCCCATCAATAGCAATTCCCCACTTTTCAATGAAACTTATTTAACTGAGAATCTACTCTTTGGGTCCTGCCAGAACCCAACCAGAAAAATTAAGCATCTTTTAGTATATTTAGTTTATATATTACATATACTTATATTTAGCATATTGTACCCTGCTGTTATGTGCTGGATTGTCTCAGGTGTGTCTCTGCACAGCCTGCACCTGGGGTCTTGCCTGGTGTGGTAGACCCCAGCCTCTATTAAGCTTGTGCTTAGAGATTGTTCCTGTCCTGCCATGACCTAGCCATTGGTAGAATTTTTCAGTATCAGCCACTTTTTCTATCTGCTGGTGGTTCATGCTGTGAAGGAGACTGCCCTTCTGAACTGTTCCTGTTCTTGCTCCTCTTTTGTCTCAGGTTTCCACTGCCTGAAGTAATCACATGATCACTTGTGGCCATCTTCCTGATGTAATCATGTAGTAGTAGTAGTTCGGACACTCACTAGTCCTCAGCCTCCTTCCATCTGCTTAGTGTACAGTCTCAGGGTGCTGGACCTGGGGTGAAACTCTCCATGCATGGTAAGGAGCTTTCTTGTCTTGATGTCAGTGGCTTCTATCGCCTCCTTGGGCCAGCTTATTAACCCAGCAGGGTATCTGACGACTGGCAGGGCACAGGTGTTGATTGCCCAGCTCTTGTTCTTCTCATTTAGCTGACTCCTCAGGACTTGCTTTAGTTTTTGCAGGTACTTGGTGGTTGCAGCTTTCCTAGCAGCCTCTCCATGGTTCTCAACTATGGAGAGTTGGACAGCATCAGGCCCTGACTTGATTTATACCTACTGGCTAAAGAAGCTAACTGCACTCCATGAGTGTCTGGCAGCACAAACGAACCACCTGGTAGAAGGTAAGACACACTCAGAATGGCTGACAGAAGTCCGGACAGTCCTGATTCTCAAGGATCCCCAGAAGGGACCGGTCATATCCAACTACTGGCCAATAACTTGCCTCAGCACAAAATGGAAACTCCTGTCAGGCATCATAGCAGCTGAGATGAACAGGCGCATGGCTCAATACATGAGCAGGGCCCAGAAAGGAATTGGCAGAGTTACTGCAAGGGAGCAAGTGAACATTTTGTCTCCAAAGTTGATGCTTTAGAAGCAGGAAAAATTAGCAAGTGCAGCTCTTGGGGGGTTCCCAGTCTGCAGTGATCAGTATCAGCCACGAGTGGTCCAAGAAAGGAACAGTGGTGAACCAGCAACAGGATCATGGGCAGCCAGGGCTCATTAATGCACATGGTGGGGAGAAGTTAATGCTGGTTCTGATAGAAGGGCGTCAAAATACACAGTGCATGACAGTTTGTTGCTTATGGGGCTGCATAGCCGCAGACCAGTCAGGCTGCCCATGCCGACCCCTGTCACCCAGCAAAAACGCCATTGTGAGCATCAGAACTGGACGGAGCAATGAGAGGAGGTGGCCTGGTCTCATAAATTGCATTTTCTTTTACATCACATGGATGGATGGGTGCGTGTGTTGCTTACCTGGGGAACCCCTGGCACCAGGATGTACTGTGTGAAGAAGGCAAGCTGGCAGAGGCAGTGTGATGCTTTGGGCAATGTTCTGATGGCTGTAGCCTCTTTCAGCAGGATAATGCACCCCACCACAAAGCAAAAATTGATTCAGGAATTGTTTAAGGAGCAAAACGAATTTGAGGCATTGATTTGGCCTATAGATTTCCCAGATCTCCAATCAAGCATCTGTGTAATGTGCTGGACAAACAAGTCCAATCAATGGAGTCCCCACCCCACATCTTACAGGACGTAAAGGATTTGTTAATATCTTAGTGCCAGATACCACAGCACACCTTCAGAGGTCTAGTGGAGTCCTTGAACTGACAAGTCAGGGCTTTACTGGCAGCAAAAAGGGACCAACACTATATTAGCCAGTCCTTTTTGTTTCATCTAATAGTTAGCTAAACAGGATATTAATAGTCACTTTGATAGTGCTGGTTTAAGATAACACTTCCTGTGATCCAGTGCAGCATGTTTTGAAAAGCAAACTATTGAAAGATGATGTCTCACTTGTTGCTTTATTATTAATTTTTAAACCAAACGCAATATGAATTCTGGCATTTTCTATAATTTTAACTAACCAGAATATTCCTGCAATATGGCAGTGTTACAGTCACATCACACAATCTGTTTGTATACATGGTACCTTTTGCTATCAACCTCAGCTTCAACTTAGCATTGCTTAACACATCTCCCTCGTTAATAAGACTTAATCCATGCTCTAGTGGCTCTGTAGTATAGTGGTTTGCATATTTGCCTAACAATATTTGCCTGACAATCCCTTAGGGGTTATAGCAGGAAGGGCATCTGCTGTAAAAACATGTGGAGCTATCTGCTGTGGTGACCCCCTGTGAATAAGGGATCATCCGAAAGTAGCTTCTAATCCATGCTCTAGTGTTTAACAGCTGAAAAGTAAGCTTAAAAAAAAAACAGGCTACAGTAAGTATCTTTTACTAAGAGCTTGAAAACTAGCAGCTGGACATGCTAGCATAAAAACTACTGGCTGCATTAATTTCACATTATACCAAGAAGGGGGTCTACTTAGTTAGAAATCTCTCTTACTAGTTACCACATTTGGGAAGGGCACTTGACCAGGCTTTTATAAATCAACACTGCACATGTTATTTAGTCATAGAATAGAAGTGTGTGAAAATAGCAAATGAGAGGTAACATTTCCAGACCTGCACTTGGTTACTGCTCAGTCACCACACTAGAGTAAAAATAGGATGCACTCTCCTTGCGACTAGGAAAAATCTGAGGTTGCATGGTGATTGCATTTCTTTTTATTTTTTTCTGTCAGAGACCAATTGCAAGTAGCTGCAGCAACCAACTGGTCACCCAGAGACAACACCCTGAACCTCTGAGCAAACGCTTTTAATAACAAGGTAGACGCACAGGTCACGTAGTGTGAGGCAACCTGTTTCCAAACAACTGACTCTGAATCAGACTGACTGTAATCACTTTGAGACAGACTGGCGAAGGTTTGCAAATAATTTAATTTATAAACGTAGACAAATTGCCAGCAAGCTGCAGTCAATCTAAATCAGTCAATCAGTCAACATGGGATTTGACTCAGCTGGGTGCCAACTGGTTGTATTCTGGTTGCATTTAAAAGCAAGGTTGTTGATTTGCATTTAAAGCACAGTCCTGCAGCAATTATGTCGTGATTTGTGGAGGATTTTTTTGAATTTCTGTTGCAGATCAAGGAGGTTCTGGCTCGACTTTGAATCTAAGTAGTTAATGTGAATTTCTGTGCATGTAGATGGCAATTGCCATCTAAATGGATCAAAGTTGCTTCGAACATGGCAATTTGACCGCAAGTGGTCACAGACCTGGTCCCTGTAGTCAAATCAACCATTTCAAAGTCAATGAGCACACAAGATCATTGCACATGCTCACAGTAATTTTGGTCGAGTTGAGGGGATTCTGAATTCTTTTACATGAATTGCTTGTACAAACGGATATTGCACCAGTAAAATTGCATTAGTGAACAACAGATTCACTGTACATGGAGAACACTAATATCACTGCTGACACATAGCCTGCATAGAATTTTGATTTCATCTTTTATAACAACAAAACCAAACACCAAGACTGCATTTTGAGTTTAAGATTAGACTTTAGTGAGTCTCCTCTTAGAATGACAATTAATACTTTGTTCTTCATCGTTAAATATGTTTAATGATCATCTATTGCCACACAATGAGCAGTTATTGACTCACGAAATCATCGAAAACACGTGACATGAAAGGTATTTTGGAATATGCAGAACTGCTTTGAAATGTCCAGTGCTGAGCGCTTTGCTGATCTTACTGGTGCAAATTTCCATGAAAATAAAAGCTTTTAAAATAACACTAGTTGCTTGTTCTGTCAGCCAAGAGTGATTTTTAAACCTCTATAAAACTTCACAAGGCAAACAACAATTGAGCCTCTTTGAGATCTGCGATAAGATTAAAGCCACTAAAATGAAAAATGAGATGAAAAAAATGTCAGAGATTGAATGTGATTCATCCTGCTGTTATAGAAAAACATAAGAAATGTCACATAAGTTGACTTCATGTTCTCAAACTAAGAAAGTGGTGAACAGAACAATCCGTAAAGTGTTAAGTAATGAAACTGGTGACCCCCCCCCTCCAATAGCATTCTCATAAAAAAATTAATATGTTCTACAAATCCTGCATGTACAATATAGCCTCTAAGCCCCCCCCCCCCCTTGCTGTAGCTGATAGAGAAGCAGGGGTGAATCGACCACTGTGGCAGAAAGACAGAGCTGCATTGTTTGCAGCTGATCATAACAATAGGACCTCTGTCAGAAGGGATCATCTGTTTTCCTGGCTAGTTGGCCTGCTAATAGGGCTACTTATGCGCTGTGAATGGGCTGGAGCCAGGTCACAAACAAACGGACAAACAAGCAGGCTGGAGTGGGCGTGTGTTACAGCAGCGTGTGTGTGTGTGTGTGTGTGTGTGTGTGTGTGTGTGTGTGTGTGTGTGTGTGTGTGTGTGTGTGTGTGTGTGTGTGTGTGTGAGTGTGTGTGTGTGTGTGTGAGTGTGTGAGAGAGAGAGAGAGAGAGAGAGAGCGCCACTAAAGACAGTTTTAAACATGCAAAGTATACATCTGCATATACAGTTGGATGTGCATGGAGACGTGATCACAGAGAAAGAGAATGATGATTAAAGGCTTTAGCTCTACCTTTAACTGTCTATTGATGAGGAGAGGTGTGAGAGGAAAAATGAAGACAGGGAATAAAAGACAGAGAGAGAGCGAGAGAGCGAGAGGAAAGATAGAAAGAGAATAAGCACACGCCCAACATTTTCCAGGTCAGCCCAAATGCCCCAGGCTAAACTTGCTGTTCTGCTACTGCTTTTCTTTTCCCTTTCCCCCCCACTTCCTCTTATTCTCTCCCTCTCTCGCCCAGGGGCAAAGTCGAGCTGCAACAGGATTCAGTTGTTCCCACGGAGACTGGAGAGACGGTACTGCCATGGCAACGAGGCATCGCTTGCTGGAGCGGAGAGCCACTCCATTCCTTTGCCTCTCTACTTTCTTCATATCATACTCACTCTTTCCTGTTGTCTGTAAATCTTGAAACAGTCTTCCTTCAGTCTTTTTCCTTTCTTCCTTTCTTCTTCGCCTCATGTGCCACTCTGCGCATCCTCCTCCATGCAGTCTCCACGCTATAAGTAAAATGCTGCTGCTTGTCAAACAGCCATAATTAAACAGCTCAGACAACAGCACTTCTCACGGAGAGAAGGCCAGACTCTCACTTCACACACCTCACTTCATACTTTCACTGAGTGGCTGAAAAGAGGAAAACATTTGGATCGAATTGCCAAGCTCAATTACACTCTCTCAGTTAATTCAGTAGTCCGAGGCAGAGGTGCCAGCAAAGGTTGGAGTCCACAGAGAAAGCTGTTCTCACACTGCTCAGAACTGAACTGTCAGCAAATTTATTAATGCTCTGAACAGCTTAGGAATTGCTAACAAAGGTGAAACAGTTTGGCATGTACAATTCAGATCTGTCAGATTGGTACTGGACCCAGTACTACCCATAAGTGGAAGAAGATGGATGGATGGATGGATGGATGGATGGATGGATGGATGGAAGTACATTTTTAATGTAAAAGGCTGATGGCCAGGCAATATATTGGTTGTAATACTGTGATAAAGGAAGTTCTGCCAATAATATTTGTGACAAATAAGATAAGATAAGATAAGATAAGATAGTGTTTATTCGTCACATGCACAGTTATACACAGTACAATGCACAGTGAAATGTATTTTGTACCTGCAACCTTATATACACACACATATAAATAAGAAGAATAAAAATAAAAATAAGTAATTCACACTATACACTATACTCTATATACTATACACTATACACACTTTTACTTGGAATTATAGATTATAAATTATAATATTTACATTGTGCAATGATAGTCCAGTTAGGGCTCAGAGTTGAGCAGACGGATGGCTTGTGGGTAAAAAACTCTTCTTCAACCTTTCAGTCTTAGTCCTCAGGCAGCGGTAACGCCGGCCTGATGGGAGCAGGGAGAAGAGAGAGTGTCCGGGGTGGCTGGGCTGTTTTAGGATCTTCATGGCCCTCAGCCTGCACTGCTTGGTGTAAATGTCCTGCAGGTTGGGGAGGGTGGTTCTGATGGTCCGTTCAGCTGAACGAACCACCCTTTTTAGGGCCATGAAGTCCTGCTTGGTGCAGTTTCCCATCCAGGTGGTGATGCTCCCACGCATGATGCTCTCGATGGTGCAGGTGTAGAAGTTCCTGAGCACCTTTAGTGGGAGCTTGAAGTCTCTCAGCCGCCTGAGGAGGTAGAGACGCTGTCTGGCCTTCTTCACAGTGATGTTTATGTGATGAGTCCAGGACAGGTCCTGTGAGATGGTCACTCCCAGGTATTTGAAAGTGTCCACTCTTGCCACCTCAGCACCACTGATGACAAGTGGCTGGTAGTCCCTCTGCTGCTTCCTGCTGAAGTCCACGATCAGTTCCTTTGTTTTGCTGACGTTGAGCAGGAGGTGGTTCTCCTGGCACCAGTTCGCCAGGCGGGAGACCTCTCTCCTGTAGGCTGTCTCTTCATTGTGGGAGATTAGTCCCACAACAGCAGTGTCGTCAGCAAACTTGATGATGACGTTGGACTCTGACGTGGCCTCGCAGTCATGGGTGTACAGTGAGTACAGCAGAGGGCTGAGCACACAGCCTTGGGGGGATCCAGTGTTGAGGGTGAGGGAGGATGAGGTGAGGTGACCCACTCGTACCACCTGTGGTCTGCTGGTCAGGAAGCTGTGAACCCACCTGCACAGGGATGGGCCCAGGCCTAGGTCCAGCAGCTTAGAGACCAGCCTGGAGGGAACTATGGTGTTGAATGCTGAGCTGTAATCTACAAACAGCACTCTCACATAGTTCCCCTTACCGGTGTCTATGTGTGAAAGGGTCTTGTGGAGGAGGAAGGATATGGCGTCATCTGTGGATCTGTCTGGCCGGTATGCAAACTGTAGTGGGTCGAGGGTGGTGGGCAGTGAGGAGGTGATGAATGTCTTGATGAGTCTCTCAAAACACTTCATCACCACAGAGGTGAGTGCTATGGGCCTGAAGTCATTGGGGCTGCTGGGGTGTGGTTTCTTTGGGACAGGGACTATGATGGACTTTTTAAAGCAGGTGGGAATCACACACAGTTTCAGTGAGAGATTGAATATCAGTGTAAACACAGGTGCCAGCTGGTCAGCGCAGGTCTTAAGGACACGTCCACTAATACCGTCTGGTCCAGCCGCTTTCCTGGTGTTTACACGTCCAAACGCCCTCCTCACGTCGCGCTCCGTCACAGTGAGTGTCTCTGCCCCTCCGGCCGGGAGCGCAGCGGGCTGTCGGCTTCCCGACTCAAAGCGACAACAAAACAATTTAAGATTTACTTTATTAATCTCAAAAGTTTGGAAAAAACTATGTTACAGCAGCCTGAACATGAATACAACTTAGCCCAATTAAACAAATACAAATAAAACATCACAAAAGAAAATAGGTTAAAAAAAAAAAAAACAGAAAAGGAGCTCGGTGAAACTGAAAATGGGGAAAAGTGAAGAGCTCAATAAATCAAAATGTGAAAAAGGAGCTTAATTTAAAATCTAGTAAATAAATGCAGGTATTGTGGACTGAAGCAGGGAAAACCTTCTGTAGTTTTGTGGCAGCAGAGCTGATACAGATACTAGAGAAAATATTCAGCTGCATGTCCAGTAAGTGGCTCCATATATTATTCATAGCCATTCACCAAAGTCATCATTTGGCTATGGTGAATGATCAAATGACTGTGTCCAAATGACTGTGTCAGATGATGGTAGAATCCATTGTATTGATTAAACTGAAATGTGGACGTGTTCCACAGCTGGAAGTTCAATATTCAGACCAGAGAGAGACGTGCAAAACAAAAAGCAGGCATGTCATCTTTACATAAAACAAAATAAGGAAGGTAAATAATTTTTTTTATCAAGTAATAAAGTCTTTCTCGCTCTCTTTCTATCAGACACTTTTGGTAGCCATCAACAAGCATTTGGTATAATTCTGGCCAGATATTTGACCACTCTTTTTTTTTTGCAGAATTGGTGGCATTCATTTAAATTTGCTGGTTTGTTGGCACAGCTTTTAAGCATAGTCCACAAATTTTGAATAGAGTTGAGGTCGGGGCTTTGGAAAGTCCATTCCAGAAGCTCAACGGGCCATTTCTAAACAACTGCAGATTCCAGTTCAAACAACTGTAAAAGTACAAATCATTCAGATGTCACCATTTTGCCAAGAAGACCCAAACTGTCACTGTTGAGAGGAAACTGGCCAAACCCAGGAAACACCAAAGCTCAAGCCCACACGGACAAGCCAGATGCTTTCTGGAGAAAAGTTTTTTCCAACGCCAGGCCCAGGTACTGTCATACTCCTACAAGTGTTCTCTTTGATTCTTAGGTTATTGATTATTGAAGTGTTGTACAAGTAAAATTATTATTATTATTATTATTAGTGAACTAAGGTGCTCTCTGGTGGCAGATGATTAAGGAAATTAATCATCTGTCTGTGTTTTCATGAAACGTAATCTTAGGTGCTCTATAGGGCAGGGATTGCCCCCCTTTACTATCAAGCACCATTTTTGAGCAATTTTTGACCACAAAAAAATAATAAAAGTAACACATGCTATTAAGCATAAATTAGCCTTTCAACAATACTATTAAGAGGACAAGACACAGGTGATAAATGTAGACTACAACACACATTTTAGTTCAGTGTTTAAATCTCATCATATCATCACTGTCCTATTTTTTTTAATTTGGTGTATGTGTTACACATTTTTGTATCTTAAGAATATAAAGAACTACAACTCTGCTAAATATAAATTAAAATTCTAAATTCATTAAAATCCTGAATATTGACTTAGTTTTTTTGTCAAAGCCACAAGAAGTCACCGGAGATGGGAAGACGAGCTGCATATGGCTCAAGAGCTGCAGGTTCAAGACCCACTGGCCCATACAGAAGAGTGAAAGTATCAACCAGTGTGCGCTATAGCAATAGAGCAATCTTTGTTTTTGCTGGTGTCCAGATGCTTTATTGCAGCAAAGCAGCAGTAATAAGTGACATTTACGCCATACGGGCTGCGTTACACTTTTCTCTGTAACCGTTGAGAACCTTATGAAAAAAGAAAGGGAAAAAAAAAAACAATTCAGAGCTCCTTCTTCAGTCTACACCACTTCTAACACCCAAGGTGCATCACACAGACAGGAACCAGGAAGCAGCATTTGGATTGACGGCAAGATCGATCCACCTGCAAGTGGTTGATTGTGGGCAGTCTCCCTGGTTGGAGTCTCACTGTGAACATATCAGGGTAATACCACAGGAAGAAAATTAAAAGCTCAAATGAACAGATTTAAGAGTGGATCACAGGAAAGAAAATATATCACATTATTGTGATGAAGAGCACGCAACGATGCTAAACCCAGAAGACTCTTGTTGACATCAGTTCATCAAATCTTACAGCCACTCAGTCCACACCTTCATGCTGACATTTAATTCAGCTTGCCCTTTAGAGATTGCTATTTTCTCCTTTTTACATGAATGGTACATGAAAGCCCTGCTCGTCTTCATCACCATGTTACATGACTTACTTTTCTCCTCTCATCCATCAGACGTCATCAGCGTACTCAGGGACTGGATGGAAGCACGAGGTGCTCGTGTGAATGCATGTCACCAAGTAGATGTTTGAGCTTGACACTTGATGTAAAGTCGCTTAAAGGAGATTTCAGTGAGAATGTGCACTACGGCGGGAGTCTGAACTTATAGATTATTTATATGGCTGTCTGGAACTCTCAGCGTCACACACAGTGGGGTTGTGGGTGTAGGGGGAGTGTCTCTCTGTGTGTGCATAAGCTTGAGAGAGAGGAAAGAAGAGATAGGAGGAAACGGTGATCACCTGCAAGAAGGGAGTTCAATCTCCTTCCCAGAGCCCGTCTCTCCACCTTTGCTTGCAGCCAACACTGTCTGTAGCTTCTCGTTAAGTAATATGTGTACCGACAAGTCCTGCAAACGTGACATGTGGTCTTCACAAACACACACAGACACACACTGGTGTTGCTGAAAAGGTTGGCTTTTTCTGTGTTGGTTCCTATCTGTCTACCCTGAAGCACGTTTCTTACTCAAATACTCACTCTTCCTAATGACTCACTAATGACTCACTTATGATCTGTATGTATTTTTATATACTTAGGACTATTACTGACTATTAGAGCATTTGCAAACATGTTTCTGGCCTCAGTGACAGTCATAGGAAATGTATGTATATGTCATAGTCCTGGGTCTTTGATCCAGCGTTTAGACTAGGTCCTTAGTTAAGAGATTATCTTATTTATGATTTCCTGTGTTCTTGTAATTGTATTTTGGATTATGTGTTGGAGTTTATAATTTCTTGATAGGTTATTTTGGTCCTTGAGCTCTAGTTATCCTGCCTCCCCCGTGTTTGATTGTCAATTCTCCGTCTCTGGTGTTTACTTACTTCCTGTTTTATTTTGCTGGTCTCGTGTCTCGTGTGCGTTGTATTTTTTCCCCAGCTGCAGCCTCTTACGCTAATTACCTTGTGTGTGTTTAAGCCCTCATTTTTTTCTCTCTTCTTTGTCGTGTCCTCCCTCGCACCGTGTGCTTCCTCGTTCTGTGTTTTTCCTTTTTGTCTCTGAGTTTTTTCATTTCTGGTTCTAGCCTAGCTTTGTTTTTCATTTTATATTTTCCCCTGTGAGGTCCAGCAATACAGCTGACCTTTAGTTTATTCTCTGTTCTCCGAGTCCTGCATTTTAGTCCGCAACCAGCCTCCCACACAGTGACATATGACAGTATATGTTCCTATGTCATGTACTTAACCATTTCACACTAACTTAAGGAAGTAATTTCTAAGCAGAGCCTACACTGTAGCCAGCAAAGGTGACCCACTCCAAAGAATGACTAAATACTGAAAAAGACTTCCTGTTTGATCCCGTGTTGCCACAATGTAATCCAGAATGAATGAGACCCTGCTAAGAATATAAATTGTATATACCTCAAGGTGCTTCATATTGTAAGGAGACCCTAAAATGAGATGATTTCCTATTATCAAGCACTCGGTCACAGTGGGAAGGAAGAACTCCCTTATAACAGGAACCAGGCTCAGGGAGGGGCAACCCCCAGTTGGGCGGTGAGGGGAAAAAGAGGAGAAATAAGGAGATCATAGGGAGTGAGTGAAAGATGGGAAGTCCCCAGAAGACTGAGCCTATAGCGACATAACTAAAGGATGGTTCGCCTGATCCTGTCCTAACTGTAAAGGCTGTGCTATAAATACAATAACTTCAGTTTAGTCTGAATTTACAGGCCAGGAAATTACAGGCCATCTAGGCCTTGAATATGCCAATATCACTGCTTGACTTGATGGCTGTCAAAAGTTTCCAGTGTTTATGTTTCCTGATAAAGAAACTTCGTTTTCAGTTCCTAAAGTTGTGTAATTAAAGTAATTTCTGATATGTGACAGCTAAAAAGGTATTTTCACTATGAAGCCTCAAGACTGCAGTATGAACACAACTGTGTACAAGATAGACAGACTAAGAACATACAAACATATGTGACCACTGTTGTGTGCAACTGCAAATATTCATGTACAGTACACAGTATTTACATAAACATACAAAATCCATAAACACGCAAATACCAAAACACACGCAACGGCCCCCTGCTAGGCGTCTAAATAAAAATCCGCCGACCACACCGGATGTGCATCATTGGTTGTCATGGCCACCGAGGAATATTCCTCAGGGTTGCCAAGGCAACAGCTTGGGGAACTCTTCGCCAGCCTGTCGCTCGTCTTGGGAAAATAGAGTGGATGAATGGCCGTGACTATATGTTTTTCATTGCTATGTGTGTGTGCGTTTTAAAGGGTCTGAATGACAGTAATCAGAGGAAGAGTTGTATAATGAGATGTGAATGGATGAATGGATGAATGGATGGGCTTTGGAGAAATGATGCTGCAAGAGTGAAACGGGCATTATGTAAGAATACATGTTAACTTCATGACTGCTTTGTGACTGAGACACAAACATGCATAAAGACATCTCAGTGTAAGGTCTAACTGTTATATGTATGGGAATGTGTGTGTGTGTGTGTGTGTGTGAGAGAGAGAGAGAGAGAGAGAGAGAGAGAGAGAGAGAGAGATGAGAAAGAGTCATAAATAAGCATGTTTGTGTATGTGAGAGTGATATCGAACCGACCGCCACTCAAACTGACACAGACGAGGGATAAAGGAAAGAGAAAATAGGACCCAGTTGCCATGGTGATGCAATCAGCTTTCTGTCGAAGCACTTGTCTCCTGGGTGCAGTCAACATTCAATACTACCTGCATGATAAACATATATGAACACACACACACGCACACACACACACACACACACACACACACACACACACACACACACACACACACACACACACACACACACACACACACACACACACACACACACACACACACACAGCATTGTAGATTCAAGATGTGCTTTAAATTAATTGGTTGGTATTTATGAGATGGCAGAAACAGATTTGACTCCACTGTCAGGGATGTGGAGGGAAATTCTCATACTGTGCCTAAAATCCCATTTCCTGAATTTTGCATCTTTGTCACTCAAAAACAGCAACATACTTTACACTATTATCTCTTTCATTATTCCCTCTGTCATTGCTCGTTCCCCTGCTCTGTCTTGTTCTCCTTCTTTCTTCTCATCCTCTTCTTTTTCTCTCCCTCATTCTTTTCCTCCTGCCCTATATTCATACTCTAATCTGGTCCAGTCGGACTTCTTGTCTGACTCCAGTAATCTTGTCAGGACAGATGGCCCACACACACACACACACACACACACACACACACACACACACACACACACACACACACACACACACACACACACATACACACACACACACACACACACATTCATACTCTCTCTCATTTACTGCACATTCGCTCTTTATGTGACCCAGATCAGCCTGAAACTCACGTTGCATCACATTTCCTGTCATCACTCCCCCCCCCAAAGCTGACCCAGTCATTCAATTTTCAATTCAATTCAATTTTATTTACATATCACCAAATCACAACAAACAATCGTCTAAAGACATTTTATCTTGTAAAGCAAAAACTATACAGTAATTACAGAGAAAGCCCAACAGTCAAAACAACCCCTATGAGCAAGCACTTGGCAACAGTGGGAAGGAAAAACTTCCTTTTATAAGGAAGAAACCTCCGGCAGAACCAGGCTCAGGGAGGGGCGGCCATCCGCGACCGGTTGGGGGTGAGAGGAGGGCGACAGGGCAAAAGACAAGCTGTGGAAGAGAGCCAGAGATTAATAATAACTAATGATTAAATGCAGAGTGACGTATAATCACATAGAGAGTGAAAAGCGATGAATGAAAAAGAAACATTCAGTGCATCATGGGAACCCCCCCAGCAGCCCAGGCCTATTGCAGCATAACTAAGGGATGGTTCTAACTAAGGTCATATGACCTGTTCAGGGCTGATGGCTAGCAACATGTCAGAAGAGCCCCAAATCTATGCTGACATGAATGTCCACCCACTAAAGCAAATAACTTGGTACAGATTGTGGATTTAAACGGTGTTAACACCACTCTCTGTGGAGAGCTCTACTATCCCATAAATGCTCTTTCCACCCCTACAAATTCCAAAAGACTGCTTCGGTCTTCAAATATTGAGATTCAGATCACAGAGTTGCCTCAAAAACTTCAGAATAATGCAAATTTCACTGCAGGTTTTCCAAGCTGCTCAGTAAAATCTTCCCACATATGACATTATAATGAAAAATACACATACTATGTGGGGTGAAAAGGGAAACTCAATCATGTCGTAGTAGGGTGATACTGGCTAGAAATAAGGAGTGACTCAAGACTTTTGCACAGTTTTTTTTTTTGGTTTGCAAACCTGTAAACAAATTTGCCTTTAAGTGTACACATTCATTTTCCAAATGTTCTATGAGGACAGATGAAAAATGTGAAATGTCCATTTCATGTATACAAAACAAATCAAGTTTTATATACATGAAATGGTCATAGTTGCCTTCAGAAATCTGAGAGCAGAGTTAAAATCTCACTTACCCCTGCACGAGATAAAAGAGGCATTTTTTTTTCACCCAGTGAAGAAATACTGAGTCTAACACTACTACACTCCTGTAACTGCCAGCCTTCAGGATCAACTTTCATCTTTAGGGCCAATCTGTTCACTAACTTATTAGCCGGCAGGCACAGTGGAGTGTGTCTGTTTAGTTTGGGGTGTGCACGGGATCCCAACACTGCGCAGAACACAGTTACAATGGAGACTTAATTAATTCTCAGTTACTGAAAATCTAAATTGATATGCAGCTGAATTTGGCCTCAAGGCCTTGAGTTTGACATGTGGTCTAAATAGCTTTGTGCAACAAAGAAGCGAGGTGGGAAAAAAAAGACAAAAAAGATATTAAACAGACCACTTGAGTGGAAGATGAAGCACCAAAGCTAGCAAATAGATGACAGACTATTAGTCCTGTGGCTTCGCTGTCCAGACACAACCATTCACTGGCTCATTTGCGTATTCTCTGGTGTATTCCTAATCAGCCAATCCATTCAGCAGGTCCAGGAAAGGCTGCCATATAAAACCAGTGAAGAACCCACCGTAAAGAACTGTACTGCATTGATTAACTTTGTGTGTGAACAATTCTGCAGCCTTAGCAACTGAGAAAGCACGGCATTCTGAAAACACTCCAAAATCCATCCCTTCACCACTCCAAGGTTACACTGCCCGACTCCCTCTAACCTTAAGGGAAGGGTTTGTATTGTAAGGTAGGAGGGGAGATGAAAGCAAGGCCAAGCATCATGGAAAGAGAGAGAGAGAGGGTGAAAACACAGATGAAAGCCTTTACTATGAACTGTCATGGATCAGGACCTTCATGTTAAGATGAAGAGGTCAGTGGAGCAGAAGGAACGGGGCAGAGCAGCAGGAGGCATTTTTGGATCTTATTGAATCTGAGATGACTAAAGCTGTCCTACATTGCTTTCTGATAGTAACTACCAGGTGAAATGTTGCTTCACAGAGTAATCATAGACTGTATATAAAAGATGGACTGATTTAGCCACCATGATGTCACCTGCTGGGTTGCAAAGTCCTGTTCTGAAGGCTAAAGCTGAGCATTTTCATCGTCACCATCATGATGCTGGGAAACTAGGTGTGATGTGCAAGAGGCGGATCTGACTGAAAACTGAGGGACACCTTTTTTTTACTCTAACGGGGACCATCATTTTCAAAATTAATATGTTGGATTCAGTAAGACTTCAGTAACATTAGCAACTTAGGCCATAATCTCTTCAGGAAAATGTTTACTAAGGTCACACCAGTAAAGGAGCTCAGTGGGTGTTTTCTTTTATACTTTTATACAACAGAAATCTTAATCCATTAGAAAGAATGCAGATTTAAGGCTTTTCCACATCCATCTTGTATAGTCTAAAATGTGCAATGAAATGTCCCTGTAAGCTACTAAAAGTGCACTAACGTGGGTCACTTTGATGCTACATAGCCTCATTTATTACTATGAAATTTTTCAGTAACAGTCTAAGTCACCACTGATCATAAAAAGTACCTCCAACTTTAACCTAACTATGTTTTAGAGGGAAAAAAGAAGTATCTTGGATTTTTTTTTTTTTTATATGTGCCTGTTGAATTATTTATTTTCCCCCTGATTGCCAGTACTTGAAAGAACAATTTTCAAAAGCCAAAAATCACATATGTTAATGGCACAGATTGTCTTGGAGGGAAAAGATGATGTATATAAAAGTTTATTATGCATTATGGAGCGAAAATTAAACAAGAATTTTCTCACGGAGACTTGGCAAAGCAAACACAGGAAATAAGTGGCTTTGAGCGCTCAGGTTAAATGAGGGTGAGGATGATTTATGCAGCAGTTTGATGAGTGTCTGTCTGTAGTGAACACACAGGAAAGACTTTGGGTTTTTGCACAACCTTTCAGTGGTTTTTACATCCTAGAGGGGAAATACTTGTATTTGTACAACTATTTGTGAAACAAATGCCTATGAATCTTAATAGCTTAATAGCTTCACACATTAAGATTATTCCCTACAAAACATATGAAGGGTTGATAAAATATGATTTGTTATTAATAAAAACTATATGCAAGCAGAGCTTAGAGGGCAGTAGTTAAACACATGCTGCAAGGGAAAAATGAGTTTTCCCCAACTGGTTGCAAGTGGTGACTTCATACCACAGACTGATAGGGAAACATTATATTCCCTAAAGTACAAATACCTGAAAATTCTACTTCAGTACAATAACAATTTTGTACTTCGGTCTTCCCACCTCTGCTAAGCAGTTGCGGTTTCATTGATCCCAGTGGTTTCAAAGGTGCATCTTTTACTTTGAAGGTGAATGCCCTCCATTTCCAGGTTGCATTGCACTTTTTGAATGTCCGATGTCCTTTTAAAGGTGGTTAGTTAGCAAGTGTATGCAGACAAGCCAGTGTTTTCCATGCAAACTATGGATGACCGCAGCAATCTGCTAGCAACCAAAGCAATTTAGAAGGAGGTTTTTGGTGCAGCACCCTCTTTGAGACAGATTTCTCCCAGCAACCTCGGGGCATGCTCCTAATGAGACAATGAATGGATCTCCTCCCAGATCTGGACCAGGGCACCACTGAGCTCCTGGACAGTGTGAGGTGGCATCAGATGGACAGAAACATAATGTCCCAGAGGTATTCTGTTGGATTTAGGTCAGGTGAGCTTGGGGGCCAGTCAGGGCTATCAATTCCTTCATCTGCCAGGAACTGCTTGCATATTCTCGCCACATGAGGCCGGCATCGTCGTGCACCAAGAGGAACCCAGGACCCACTGCAGCGTAGACTATGTCAGTGGGTCCAAGGATCTCATCCCAATACTTAATGGCAGTCAGGATGCTGCTGCCTAGCCTGTAGGGGTCTGTGGCTCCGTCCATGGATATCCCTCCCCAGATCATCACCCACCACCAAACCGATTATGTTGAGAGATATTAGAGGCAGCATAACATTTTCAACTGCTTCTCCAGACCTTTCACATCTGTCTCAGCATGAACCTGCTCTCATCTGTGAAAAGCACAGGGCGCAGTGGTGGACCTGCCAATTCTGGTATTCTGTTACAAACGCCAATTGAGCTCCACGCTCCCGGGCAGTGAGTAAAGGCTCACTAGAGGATGCTGGGCCCTCCGGCCACCCTCACGCAGTCTGTTTCTGATTGTTTGGTCAGAGACATTCACGTCAGTGGCCTGATGAAGGTCATTTTGTAGAGTTCTGGCAGTGCCTGTTCCTCCTTATACAAAGGAGCAGATACTGGTACTGCTGATGGGTTAAGGCCCTTCTATGGCCCTGTCCAGCTCTTGAGGCTGTGCCAGGAGAGACAGCAAACCTGGCGATGGCACGTATTGATGTGCCATCCTGGAGGAGTTGGACTACCTGTGCAACCTCTGTAGGGTCCAGGTATGGCCTCAGGCTACCAGTAGTGACACTGACCCTAGCCAAATGCAAAACTAGTGAAAAAACATTCTGAATAAATGAGGAGGGAAAAAAATGTCAAGTGGCCTCCACCTGTAAAACTATTCCTGTTTTGGGGGTTGTCTCATTGTTGCTCCTCTAGTGCACCTGTTGTTAATTTCATTAACACCAAAGCATCTGATTAATAACCCCCTCTGCTACTTAAGTGACCAGATCAAAATCCCAGAAATTTAACTGACTCAATGCTTCTGATTAAAAAGGGTTCCTTTATTTTGATTTTTTTTAGCATGTGTTAGCAAATATATTTAAGTGAAGAATCTGAAAATAATAAGCTGAGAGGCTGAATTTTTGAGTGTGTTTTGACAAGCCATTACATCTAGAAACCATTTCATGTCACCCAGTTTAAAGAGTTACTGAATGGTGTGCTCGCATGCAAATATCAACCTCAGTAAACATCAGGAAGTATCCCAAATCAACAGGTCATTCAGACAGATGGCCTTGTTCATAGCTCAGTTAATACTGGCTACCAGGAAGGGAATATTTGGGCACGTCACTGGGGTATCATAAGAGACAGGTTTCCATTTAAAACCCACACCCTGTGTTCACCCACGCAGGTGCTTTCACTGTTTTTCCATGTGGGCATGTGCAAAATTTGATCTACTGCTTCTAGCTCCCTGTTTATCCCTTTATGAATTCAGAAAGCATTTTGAGTTTGGTGGCATCACAGAATTTTGATCTCAGCTTCACTCTATGAAAGAGTAACAAAATCAAAAGAAAAATGATGATGATGATGATACTTTATTGATCCCACAATGGGGAAATTACAGTTAATGACTCAATCGATTGATAAACGAATATGTGATTAAATGGACTACAACTATATTTTAAAAAAATGAAAAAAAAATATTTTATTGGTTTTGTATTTACAGTCACGTGATTAAATAAGTTTTTACAGGACACTGTGTGGGCCTGTGAAAAACTAAGTACTCTGTTACTGGCTGCTGCTTACCTGTGTGCTAACATGATACCACAGTCTTCTCAGGAGTGGATGACCCAGCAAATTCAACCCAAGGTCACATGGTGCAGTGCTCAGAGAAACTGCAAAAAAAAAGCAAGAGCACATCTCAGGCTCTGACAACCTCACTTAGCATCCTAAATGTTAAAGTTCATAACAGCACAATTAGAAAAGGAATGAATAAATACGGCTTGTTTGGCTTGTTCTTCTTTCAAAAAATAACATGGCAGCATGGCTTAGGTTTGCAAAGTTGCACCTGAAAAAAACTAGATGATCAGACCAATGTGGCGGACACTTCAGACCAACTGTCAAGCACAGGGTGGACGGGGGGTGCAAGTGAGAGGACTGCATTTGTGTGTGTGATGAGGTCAACCTTTTTTTTACATTTATTAATTAATTAACATAATAGGGTAATCGATCTGCAGCTTTAGATGGGCAGCACCCAATCAATATGCCAATGCAATGAACAGCAGATTCATTTCTTTATGAATGATTTATTTCTTTATGAATGATTTATTTCTTTATTTGTTTATGGCTTTAACAGTTTTGGACTTTCAACCCACCCAACTTCACCTTGAGAAGTCTAATCAGCAGAACATCTGAAATGACTTGTGTGAGGATGAGCGGCCTTTTAACTATGAATTGAGTTGCTACCTATTTTTTTAATAGCACAAACTGAGACAGGCCACGAGGTCAAACTCAGCCACGGCTCTGGTAATTCAGCTGAAATCCTTCCACACGTTCAGCTGGCAAATCACGCATAAGGCACAGTCACATCTCCAAGTCACTTTGCAACCCACCTCCACCGCCAGCTCCTTCTTTTTTAATGCCATGTCTGACTTAATTAATGTCGTAGCTGTTGTCACCAGTGCAAACTTTGTTCTGTGGTGGGTGATCTTACTACTACTCTTCCCGACAGTATACTGGAAAATAAAAATTACTTCAAACGGAAATAGCAAAAGGAGACCTGACTGAAATACTGTTTCTATACTTTGGAGGTTATACTGTTTGTACTGATGTTTGTGTTACTGTGTACTCACTTTATTGCATGGGAGAAAGCCTGTCCCCAGTCCTGAAAGACCTTTTTCACAGCAGACATTTTGACAGGTAATAACAGGAAAGCCCTGGGTGCAGTTAATAACATTAACCCTCAAACACACAGGTCATTTTTCCAACATTATTTCATACCTGCCAGTGACCCGAGGCATGTATGAGGCAGATATAAACCACACAATAAATTTCAACCACTTGGAACCCTTTCTGGGTGTAGGTTGGTTTTGTCATTTGTGAAAATTTATAAGGACCCCCAATATTTCAGTCTAATCTAAACACAATACTTTGCATTTTGTCAACACAACCTGCTGTAGCTTCTCACAGAGTCACATCAACCAAAACACACATCAGTCAGTAAAGTAATCAGTAACCACACTGCAGTGATTACTGGAGTGTGGTTAGTGGCAAAATGTGCATTGCTCCACTGTTTTTGCGGTTAGAGCATCTATCAGCTTTTGGAAGTCGTACAGCCTCTTCCCCATTCTCCAGCTGTGACCACAGCACTTCAAGGCTGGCATTTTCCAGGAGATTATGTGGTTGTGAGCTCTTCATGCATCCTCATTTTGGAAGTTTCTCTTGGAAAACTACTTGTGCGTTCACAGGAACAAGGTTGAGGCACTTGAGGTAACCATATGAAGATTCCCTCACCTCATCAGTCTCCTTGGGAACACTGATTTTGTTATTTTCATGCACCGACTCTACTTTTATATATTCTAACTCAAGATTCAAAAACTAGTTCTGCATCATCTGTAGCCTCGGGTGCATCTAAATCTGCAAAGCTGCTGTCATCAAAACGCTCCAGTATCAAAGACAATGCTGCTCTGAACTGAATGTGCTCAGCACCACCATGCACTCTTTTTGTATTATTGTGTCTGGGTTTAAAGATGTTGTAACAAGGAGAAAACATTGTAACAATGGTCTCCACCATGTATTAAATCTTAAAGCATTGCCCTCCAGTTACATCCAGCATATATTTTTACACACTTCAGATCATTTACAGGCTTAAAATTCTTCTTCTATTATTATTATTATTATTATTGCCTTTACTATGACAAGTCAAAATCTCTATAGTGGGCAGGACATGAGAGCAGTCTTGGGGAAAGTCCATTTTGGTACTGTGACATTTGTGTTGTTTGCAGATCCTGCCCCCAAGGCTCATGCTATCAGATCAAGAGAAATGGAAACCACAGCTGTGGATGAATGAAATGAATTAGAACTCAGAGAATTTTTCACTTCACTGGGATCAAAGATGGCTTTCTCAGTCCAGTCCAAGCAGAGGCAAACAGCTGTCTCAAGTGGAAGAGTTTCATTCCCCTGGTAAATGCATCACTGTTGTTTATGTTCTCCAGCTGGTTATTTTGTTCCTGGAAAGAAAGCTCTTTCTCTGTATTTGCTGTGGCTTTTTAAAGTGCTTGATAAATAAAGCTTGATGATGATGATGATGAATATATTGGCCACTTTTTTTTGTTTGTTTGTTTGCATTTCTACTTGGGTAAATTCATATCATTCATTTCATATTCATATCATAAGTCTGAAGAAGGGCAGTTGTGCCCGAAAGGTCACTTTCTCGAGGCTTGGTTATTATATTAAATTTTCTCCAGGAGCCTTTCTGGTGTGCGGACTTCTTTTTGCTCAGTTTTCGCTTTTGTTCCTGCACCCTTTTGAACTTTTTTTGGTTGTGCGTGTTCCTCTTCAGTGCTCTAAATTCATATCACTCTCATCTGTCCTGGCACCCGTCCGCCGTACACAAGCTAAGCAGGTTTCAGGTAACACCAGTGGAGGTACATGTGACAACTCCAATGCTTGATGCACCTGAACGAGACATTAAACGGTTTTTAACTTTCTGGCTTTCTAGCATCCAACTTGCACGTGGTGTCCTACCTCCTGTCCTCTCTACCAGACAGTACAGTACCAAACTGAGTATTTCCAGCAATGAGAACATGTTTGAAGCTGACCATCTCCAACTGTGTGCCAGATGTAAGAAATTACAGCTTCAGACAATGTTCCAAACCCAGTTCTCCCAACACTTTCTGAAGCTTATGTGCAAAAACTGTTTAGGAAAGAACTTCATGCTTGAATACCAACAGAGATACACCTAAGAAACATTTCTATAATATAGCAATCAGGGGACTCTGGGGCAAGCTCAGAACAACGTGGAGAGGCTACAGCTCCCAGTATGTTATATGAGCAAACTGGGATTTGGAGATGGAGATCCACCTGGGCCACTCTTCTCACCCTGCTGCAAATTTAGGTTTGAACAGAATGCAGTTAAAGAATAGACTAAACTAGAATACACTGATTAGTGGGTTTTTGCATGACCGAAAACCCCATTATTGTTCTCCTTCTGATGATGATGAACAACACCATACGTTTTCTAACCTGATAATCAGCCATCTGATTATGCACGGGTCATAAATCTACTGATCAGTTGTTTATGAGAGAGAAAAATGGCACCGAGAGATGGGAAGAGCAAAGAGGCGTTTCTACTTGGGTAAATTCGTATCACTCTCGTCTGTCTTGGCACCCCATCCCCCATGCGCAAGCTATATCTCCCACTGTAATTCTCACACAAAACACACACACACAAACACAAATAGACACACTCAAGGGGGTGAGTGGGTATTTTTTTAACATGCAAAAAAAAAAAAAGAAAGAAAGAAAAAGAAAAGAAAGGCACAGAAATGGACAGAAATTGCACTGATTTGGTGAAATTTGGAGGTGGCGACTGAAAGAGAAAGACAGCGGGAGTATTTTGGGAAGATGGATGATGCTGAGAATGGGAAACAGAGAAGGAGCAATGGAGAAGCATGTAGACAGGCAGCAACAGAGAGAGAGAAGTGGGGGTGAGTTCATATTGTGGAAGGGGGGGGGGTGTTGGTGGTGGTGAATGGTGGGAGACTAGGCTACATGACGTTTGTTTCCATGGTGATGGTCTCTCCGTCTCCCACACGTAGGGAGATGGTGCTTTAATGTGTGTCTGTGTGCATGTGTACGTCTGCATTTGTGTGCATGTGTGTGTGTGTGTTGGTGTGCGTGTGTAATGGCATTTTAGTCAATAAAGAACCAAGCTCTTGTTGTTGACATTGCGGGCATCATATTGATACTGCATTAAAACCACAGCTATGAATGATCCCAGCTAGCAGTCTGAAATGGCTTTGCACAGTATCTTAATACACACGCTTGTTGGATGAAGTGAAAGCTTCACACAGACCAACGTACAGGATACAGTCTGAATCCAAATAAGGGCGGCTTTCATGCCAAGCTTTGCCAGAGGGAGACGCTCCTCTGCCCATTCTCAGGTCTTACCACCCTACTCTTGCATTTTAGGGATGACTTTTATCAACTGAGTTTTCTAGATAATAAACCCATAGCTCTACTGTATTTGGGATGCTTTGGATCGGAATGCTGCATGCATGGTAATTAAATTATTGGGGGGAAAAAAATAGGTAAAATGATTCCAAATCTATCCCTCCAAATGCAGCTTATGCTCACAGACAGCCACCAAATCCCAACCATTTTTCACAGGGCTGCAATAATGGCTCATCAATCTGTTTTCCACCTGTGTTTCTGCCATCCAGGCTTTCACCCGCTGATGGCTGCAATAATGGTCAAAAATAGGACTAAGAGAGCTGATGTCTTACCATCTGGCATGAAAGTGCTATAGCAAGATGGCAGGCTTTTAATTTTAGTGGACATAAATGTATCTAAGTGCTGCAGCTTAGATATGAATTGAGTACAAGGGTTAAAATGCAGGGTAGTGTGCGAGCCTTGAGATGTCTGTGTGCGATAGTGTGCACAGATTATATGTTTATGAGCGACGTGATAGCGCCTGTGTTGGAGAAACAGACTGATATCTGTGTGGGGCGTGACCGGCATGGCGAGAGGATTCGACTGTCGCGCCGGATCCACCGAGCTGGAGGAAGGAGGAGGAAGAGGAGGAGGGGAAAGTGGCTTGGGAATGCTGCAGAATCTTGAAGGCAAGATCGCCATCTGGTGTCAGATTAAATTCAGGGCATGCATTATGAAAAGATACAAAAATGTAAATGATAAGTCAGTGTCACATTTAGGGCTGAAAAATAGTGTGCAAAATGCAGAATAAAACTTATTTCGATATATAAAATTTCAGTATAAAGCCACACACCCACAAACACACCCACATCCACACAAACTCTTGATAATCATCCACTTTTAGGCAGACAACCAAACACTCAATTGAGCATGCAGGGCCAGCATCATCCATTCAGAGGATTGGCAGTTTTCCATGCCAACAGCGGAGCAGATAATTCAGGGTACACATCCGTTTCGCTCCATTGACTTGATATATCACTACTAACACCCACGAGAGTATGTCTCCCTGTCTGCTTGTCTGTCTCATTCACTGCACATTTTTCTCACATTCTTGACATTTTTCTGTCTCTTTCAATCAGGCTCAATTCGAAGCAGAATAAAGATATGACAAATTAGAATTGTGCTCTGTTTTTGTAGTTGGAGAATTTTAAACAGTTTAGGGACAAAGAACAGCTTTTTTTTCCACAAAGGGGTCAAGGCTTTCACTTAAAGGCAGCAAAGTGACTCATGAAAGATGTATGAGACAGTTTGTAAGCGCGCAAAGGCATTTTCACACAAAGTCATGACCTATGAAATGAACAAGAGTTACCCTCTGAGATCTGAGTCATCGTAGATGGTAACCCTAACCAGAACCCTATATTTTGGAGAAAGGCAAAACAGACTTGGTGTGGAGTGACTATGCGTTTTTTTTTTTTTCATTCCTTTTTTGGAATGAAATGGGAGCACATTAATAGTGATGTTCACATGTTTCGTGCTGTTTTCTTTTTTTTTTTTGCAGTTTTACAAAAAGCATAATTACTTATGAGAAGCTCTAATAACGTCAAGAAGAGTTACACTTTGTTTTTATTGGAAAAGTTCATAATGTACATTATCTGTCGAGCTTTGAGGATGGAAACTCATTGCAAGGACAGAATGCTTATTCATACAGTCACGAAATGTTATATATTCTCTTGAATGCTATGAAATGCCCTACCTGCTGGTACCACCAGCAAGTAGGACCATCCTTTTCAGGTTAACTCTTGAGATCATTACAGCAGAAACGAGGTTTGAAGCTAAAACCACTGACGTATCAGGAGCAGACCCACACTCTGGCCACTAGAGGGTGCTTGAGGCTAATTCATCAATTTGAAAGAAAAAAAAATGCACCTGAAGTGAGACACCAACCTTGTCTTAGAACAGTTCTGTCTGTTTAGCATCCTTCAGCTTTGAGAGTGAGACAGTCCATAACTGGAAGCTGTCTTTTTTAACACACAAGATGGATAGCTGATATCTCCCAGGAGTTAAAGGTCATGTGCCCAACTTCACCAGCTGCTCAGGTAGAGAGCAGAGATTAAAGGCCAGACCTGTCTCTGTGATGCAGTAACAGGGCCTGTAGTGCAGGTTAGTTACTTTAGGTCTGTGTAAAGAAAACACAGATCAAAACAGCAGAAGGTGGAAAGATTGAGAAAACTGAATCTTTTGGCTTGTGACAAACCACAGAGTATTACACACTGTTTTTCATTTTTAATTTTATTTTATATTCTTGGAAGTGTTAAACCTGGCATCAGAGCTGCCACGCCCTTTATTGTACATGGCACGTCTGTTCAAATCCCACAGAAATAACCTGAATTCAAATGATTAAAAGCTGAAAATGAACACATACAAATACACGTTTTCTTGATTTGACATGAAATGTGAGATGAAGGATTGTAATGATTGATAATGGTGCTTGTAATGGTTGTGAACTGTCTGTCACTTTTAGTTTGTTTATATGATAGTCTCAGTGACACTAGAGCAGAAGGTCACATGCCTCATTTCACCACCTGATAGCGCATGAAAATAAGAGTCTGTGCTCTCTTCCTACTGCCAGTGAAGTGATGAGGTTAGTTTTACATAATCACTTTAGGATTTTCTAAACCACTGTAATCAGCTAAATATGAGTTCCAAGCTGAGAGCATGACAGAACCTGAACAGTGTTCATGCCCCTGTTAACCTCTTATCATCTGCTGAGTCTGTGTCAACCTGTTAGGGTGGGTTGGGGTCACGTTCATATTTACCCCTCTATAGGGAAATTCCACCCATTTATATCCAAATGGAAATATTAAAACAGAAGAACTGTAAGGCTAAAAATGATCTAAATAGATAGATGAGAGTGTGAGTCTGGACACATCTATGTACCAACATAGACCTGTGCCCAGGTGCGAGGGCCCTGCTTGCAGCTTTAATCTTCTTAATGTAACACCAGTGTAATACAACAGTGTGTAAATGTTAATGAAAGCAGAACGCAATGATTTGCAAATCTCATAAACTCATATTTTATTCACCATAGAATAAATTAGAAAATTGGTAAATGGACTGGTTCTTATATAGCACCTTTCTACTGTACTTGAGCACTCAAAGCGCTTATACAACACGCCTCATTCACCCACTCACACACATTCACACAAGCATTTCTTTCCACCTAACATTCACACACATTCATACTCCAATGGTTGCATTGGAGAGCTACTTGGGGTTCAATATCTTGCCCAAGGATACTTTGGCATGCAGACTAGAGCAGCCAGGGATCGACCTGCCAACCTTCCGATTAGTAGGTGACCTCCTCTACCTCCTGAACTACAGCCAGTGCATAGAAAACAAATCAAATATTTAAAGTGAGAAAATGCATCATTTAAAAAAAAAAGAACAAAAGCAAAGAAAAAAAAAAAAAACAAGCTGAATTTTAATTTGATGGCAGCAATATGTCTCAAAAAAGTTTCTGTGACAGACCTTTATGTGTCGGGAAAACAAATTCCAAATGTAAACATTTAATGTCTATATTTGAAAGTTAGATAAGTTAGCTGTCTATCGGATCTGTTTCAGGCCCTGTTCATGTGAAAAACGGCATCAGACACTGAAATCCCTGATGATGCAAATGCTTTGCTCTTTCTGAATTAGTCAGAAGTCTCAATGTTAAACTCACTGATTTCAGATTTTTCCTTAAAGGGCTGAACCTGGCAGTGAGGAAGGGAGAGGGTACCATCCCAGCTTCAGACAGGGAAGGGCAGCAAGGTTACGCACGCTGAGTGAATGTTATTTTAATTTGTTTTCTTTGTCTATGAATATTGTCATGATGAATATATTTCACGTACCATAAGTGCAATATTTGCACCACTGCTTATAGTGTTTAGATATTTTCTTTTGTCTGATTTTAGTCTATTTTGGAGTTGCCTCCAGACCTTAGTAGGAAAAGACTGACCCAGTGAGTTTGATCCCTCTTAAAACTGCTCCCAGACCCTGAGGAGGGGGGGCAGTTTATTAGGAATGGACAGACAGATTTTCTTGGCTTTGCTTAAGGGTCAAAACTTGATAACTCAGCTTTGGCCCCTCACCTGCCCGTCTGCAGGCACAACAAGATTATGGAGATGGAATCAGACAAAGACAGCAACAACTGTGGCTATGCTGGGTTTTTCTTGGAAGTGGCTGTGTTTGGATGGCACAAGGAAATGCTAAGGTAAAGTTAAGGCTAGGAAGTCAGGTCAAAAAGATGAACTCACGTTCACTGCAGGTTACGTAGGAACAAGCTAGTGACAATTTGTCTAATTGTCAGCTGAGTTAGGCTCTAGTTTTAAGATTACTGGCTGAGTTATATTTACTTTTTTATTAGCATGTCTTTGCATCCCATTCACCAAGTAAATAAATTACACTGGCTTCGCATAGTTACCTCAGAGAAGGAGGGGAAAAAGGGAGCAAATTTCTACTGAAGGTTTCAGGTTTGTAGAGTTACAGCAACGACACAAGCAACACAAGAGCAAGAAAAAAAAAACTGGAAAGTTCAAAAGTCTAAGAAAGCTTGAGTTATGATCTTGAAATTTTACTTATGTTTCATTTACTGATGTTTTCTTCTTTCACTTCTCTGCTTCAGAGGTTGGAGATCAACTGCATTTAAATACCTTAGAAACGTTTCAACGCCTCATCTTCAGTCTCTGTAACAAATTAATTTTTAAGCTGCTTTGCAGTGGTTGTGTGGTTGTTTTATTTTGTGGTTACTGTATTACAGTAATACAGTTGTCAGTGAGTAACATTCCTTTGTCTATCAGGTCTGTCAGTCATATCTACAAACGTCTATGAAAGAGTACCAGCGTGTGAAGCTCCTAAAGACGTGGGCTGAAGCTCAGAGTTACTGCAGGAAGATGTTCACTGACCTGGCCACTATAGACAACCAAGATGACAGCAACAAGCTGTTGAGTGTAATTTAGGGCAGTGATGAATATGCATGGATAGGGCTTTAAGATGACCTGATCAGATGGAAGTGGGCGCTTGGAAATGAGGATTTTAATGGCAATGTAGATTTCAGCAAGTGGGGGAGCAAATCAGCCAAACAATGCAAACTCTGTCTTGTGTTTTCATGAACAGAAGTGGCTTTTGGAACCTGGTTTATGCAAACATCTTGTAGTTTGCTTTCATGGTAAGAAATTGGGGTAAATCCACTAATTCTGCTGGTATTTTTTTAACATCAGTTTGAGCTCCACTTTTAGCTACTGTAACACAGTACTTTATTTAATCCAGTGTTTGGATTAAATAAAGTACTTCTTATCTGATCTTAAATGTTATTTGGTCAGAAAACAGCACTGGACAAGTTCACATTTGACTGGTAGATAAAAACTTCTAGCAGTTCATCTTAAAGCAGTAGAACAAATGTCAGTCAGCAGAATAAGAAATGTCCTTTGGGTTTTCTTTCATTTTCTGTAGAAAAGGCTCCTCCCATGTATTATAAAGTGAATGCTGAGATGACTGGGGATGAGGCTAGGACTACTGCAGGTCCACCCTCACAGATCTTGCAAGTGTGAGAAACGCATCAGAGAACAGCGAGAAGAGAAACCTTCTCTTCTGTCAACAAAAGCCTGGACTGGCCTTCACACGCATCTCTGGTCTCACTGGTCCGACCAGAGCCCCACCACCAGTGGAACGAGGGTGAGCCTGACAACAGTGTCATTACAACATGTGCTGCTGTCAACACAACCACAGGGACATGGTGGAAATGTGGCGTGTCAGACTTTAAACTGTGCTGGACTCAGAACCAAAGAAGAAGAAACAAGGTAAAGGGGTCTGTTAACTGATTAAAAGATTAAAAGCAATTATTTTACATGGCTTGATCAGTATCACTGTCGCCTCTGTAAGTGCAGTGTAAATCTATAGACATCAGATTGGACACCGAGCCTGAAGGTGCTTCCCAGCACAGGACCGTGAGAAGACACACAGCAAGCAGCCTGCTGGGCTCGCTTTGCATCACTGTAGACTGCTAGTGTAACAACAATGATTTAAGTGTGTGGCATACTCCTTCATAAATATCATTTTGTTACACTTTTGTGTTTGTATACCTTAACAAATAGTAAAAAGTGTTATTTGTGGAGTTATTGTGAGATTAATTTTGTTACCAGTGGCCAGAAAAGCTGTCTCCGTCTGTTTCTATGCTTTTGTTTTAAGATGAGGTACAGTATGAAGAAGTTTTAGCTGCAGCCATACATTTGCTAAAACTATTAGGGAAATAACTGATAAGAGTTCTGATATAACTCCTCACAAAACTCTTCATTTTTATTGTCTGATTTTTGTTATTGGTCAGAAGACTGAGCTGGCGAGTTTGGAGAAAGGACAAAATGGTCATCTTAATTAACTCCTCACAACTGAAACAAAACTCAGTGATTATGTAAAACTAAAGTTGAAATGAGTCTGTCATGTTTTGTGCTGAATTTGTACGCATGCCACATGTGTGCGTGTTTCAAAGGAAAGCATCTATGTTCTCATTGTTTAAATGCATCACAAAATCAATGGACATTTTCAGCTTTAAAAATACCACTACCTTGACTTTGGGATACATCAGTAGACTGGTAGCAGGAAGGTGAAGCTGAGAACTCTGTAGAAGTGATATAGTCATGTCAACGTGGAGCAGAAACTCAATGGGAAGTTTTCCAAAATGTTTCCCTGACATTCACACAGACTTTCTCTGAAATAGAAGTTTTACTTTGTTAAGTGAAAAGTCAAAAAGCACAAAACAACTCTCAGGGTGCTTTTGTGTCAGCAAAAAGACAAATTGATGCTTTATTTGTGGGAACAAGCTAATTTAAAATATAAATATTTATGTACCTATGAATAAGACAAAAAGAAATGACCCTAGTGCAAACAAACACCTATCCGATCTATTTAGGGTCCTGTTCATGTCACAGACTGCATCAAACTCTGAAGTGACAAAGTACAACAATCCTTTTGGCGATGGGAAGCTACAGAGAGGTGTCTAAGGACGTTTTCAGAGCAGGGCTGTTTAACCCGTTTAAATTAGAGTCTGGTTTGTTTTCCCCCTTTATGCAGTTTGTTTCTGCAAATGTGAACACAGTAATGACACCAAAAATTTACAAGCTCATCAACTGATTCGGACCAGAGTAAACAAACTATAGGTGTGAAAGTGCCCTAAAGGCTTCAACATGCTTCTCAGTGTGCTAACAGACCGTAGGGAGCTACAGACAGCCCGACTACCTCCAGAGAACATGTGCTGCCAGATGGTGGCAGTGTCCAAAATATGGTACAACCGGCCTGTGGGCTACTCTTGTTTTTGCTGTTGTCAGCCAGCTGTGGAGAGGAGCAAAGTTCTAACATGCAAAGAGCTGAACTGAAACCTAGTGTTCAAACACTGGGACCTGAGGACACAATTTTGATTGACAATAAAGATCCTTGAAAACCATGAAGTGTCCACTGCAGCTGCAGTCTGTACTTTTCATGCTGTATATTTTGATCTATTTTTTCATTCCTGGTGAACCCTGGAATGTCATTCCATTCCCTTTTCTGGCCCTCTTGTCAGCCCATTAGCATTGCACATATGCAGAGTCAAACTATATGCTGTTGGCATTTTTTGAGGACTGCACAGGAGCACATTTGTGCAAGTTGAAAACCCACCTCTGTGGGTGGTGCATAGTCAAATACCTATACAAATGGATACAACCACGGAACCATAAAACAAGTGTTTTACTGCAACTCTGCTTCTTGCTTCAAGTAAGGATAGTCATGTTTTGGGTGGTTTATAAATTCATGTTTCTAGTTATGAGATCAAAGTGGAGTCTGTCCCTTGATTACAGGGTAAACACTGTCATTACTGGAGGGTTGCAGTGAGGGCTAACCTTAACTGCTCAAGCTTAAGAGTCATTAGGGCTTGTGGCTAAGAGAGGCTGAATTTTTGGACATGCACACTTGGAGCAATGCAAAAAACTGCTAGCCACTTTCTGGTAGGTGGAGAGTGTAGGTCATGAGAAAAATTAAAATCTTACCTTTACCAGCACCTTTTTCTGTCTTAAGTTTGCATTCATTCCACGGACCTGACACTGAAAGTAAAGCGAGTTAGTGGAAAGTGAGATACTGTGCTGTCCAGATGATTCAGATTCATCCTGCTACATTCTGCTGGATATAAGAGTGTCACCTGCCTTCACATCCTCTCACTCTCCAAAACTGTGTTAAACAATCCGGTCAGAAAGTCCACTGCTCTCTCTCTTAGACATCTCCGTACCTCCTCAGGTGTGTCATCTGGACCAACTGCCTTTCCACTCTTCAGCCTCTTCATAGCTGCCCTCACTTCTTCCTTACTGATCCTCTGCACTTCCTGATTCACTAACTGTCCTTCACCTGTCCTCTCATTTTTATTTATTATTAATTTTTAGCTAATTATAGGCCAATCTCCAACCTTCCTTTTCTCTCAAAGATTCTTGAAAGAGTAGTTGTACAACAGCTAACTGATCATCTGCAGAGGAACGGTTTATTTGAAGAGTTTCAGTCAGGTTTCAGAATTCATCACAGTACAGAAACAGCATTAGTGAAGGTTACAAATGATCTTCTTACAGCCTCTGACAGTGGACTCATCTCTGTTCTTGTCCTGTTGGACCTCAGTGCAGCTTTAGATACTGTTGACCATAACATTTTATTACAGAGATTAGAGCATACTATAAGTATTTAAGGTACTGCACTGCAGTGATTTGAATCATATTTATCTAATAGACTCCAATTTGTTCATGTAAATGGGGAGTCTTCTTCACACACTAAGGTTAATTATGGAGTTCCACAGGGTTCTGTGCTAGGACCAATTCTATTTACATTATACATGTTTCCCTTAGGCAGTATCATTAGAAAGCATTGCATCAATTTTCATTGTTAGGCAGATGATACTCAGCTTTACCTATCAATGAAGCCAGATGACGCACATCAATTAGTTAAACTACAGGACTGTCCTAAAGACATTAAGGCCTGGATGACCTCTAATTTCCTGCTTCTAAATTCAGATAAAACTGAAATTCTTGTACTTGGCCCCACAAATCTTACAAACATGGTGTCAAACCAGATATTTACTCTGGATGGCATTACTTTGGCCTCCAGTAACACTGTGAGAAATCTTGGAGTCATTTTTGACCAGGATTTGTCCTTCAATGCACATATTAAACAAATATGTACGACTGCTTTTTTGCATTTGCACTGTTTCTTTTCATTCACCTTATTTACTTTGTTTATACTCCACTCTGCATTTAATCATTAATTGTTATTAATCTCTGGCTCTCTTCCACAGCATGTCTTTTTTTCTCTCCCCTCAGCCCAACTGGTCACAGCAGATGACTGCCCCTCCCTGAGCCTGGTTCTGCTGGAGGTTTCTTCCTGTGGGCCCCCCCTGGCGCGGGGGGGGCCTCTGCTGTCCCGGCCGCGCCGCCGGGTGGGGTGGGTTGGCCTGACGCTTTTGGGGCCCTGGGGTGCCTGCATTGCAGGGGGGTGGGGTGGGGGATGGGGCCGCGGTGGGGTGGTTGGGGGGGACTGGGCACTGCATTTCCATGCCCAGGCCAGTATGTCCTGTCGCCTGTTTGTGTCTATTGTTGAGTGAATGGGCATCTAGGGGGAGCGGGCCGCCCTCTGCAGTGGGGGCGAGGGCGCCAACCTCGGGTGCTGCAGTGCTCCGGGATGCTGTCACCGCGGCCCCGGGCTCACCTCCCCCTGCCCTGTGCTGGGGTGTGGGAGGTCGGGGTGCCTATCTTCTTCCAGGATTCTTCCTGGTCATATGCCCCCCTCCCCCTCCCCCTCCCCATACACAAACACACACACACACACACACACAGAATACACATCACTCACAGATGTAGGATGGAGAGGCCACGTGGAGAGCTGCACCACCACTTGCCTCTCCGTTTTAATTGCACTTTAGTCATTATAACTCACAACACATACACACTTACAACCTGATACACATAGGACCTTTGGGGCAGGCATGTTACTCAGAGGTTGATGAGATGGGCCGCTGAGGTGGCCCCACTCGGATCCTCGTCACTGTCTGTCTCCAAATTTTATTTGCACTTTAGACATGGAGGGTTTTGGGGGGGCAGTGTGGGCAAGCGCTGACGACCAACAGTTGGCGCTTGTGGCATAACTGTCCCCTCAATTTTAACTGCACCCTATACACCTCATTCACTCACAAACATTAACACATAGACCTACAAGTTGGGGAGGAGGAGGGGTGGATGGGTCATCTTACACCCCGATTTCTTGCGTCTCGCCCGGGGTAGGGGTCGGGTGGTTCCTTGGGGACCGGGCTGGTGGCGTCCTGGGGTCGCTGTTGGCCCTGGGGTGGTTTCCACTTGCCCCGCCTTCAGAGGGTGGGTAGCTATGGATGAATGTGTGTCTTTGTGTATTTGTCACCGTCTCCGTGAGTATGGGTGGGTGAGTGAATGTGTATGTATGGCATATCTGTGTGTGGGTAAGTATGGATGGGCATGTATGAGTATCTGTGTATAAATGTGTACACGGGTGTCTGGGTGTGTTTGTATGTATGGCTGGACCTGGGTCTGGGCCTTGTGCCTTGCCTCCTGGCCGCTCCTTGCTGGTTGCCTCCTCCCCCCTACCCCCCTGGGATGGGGGTGCCTCGGGGTTCCTGGGTGGGGCTGGGTGTTCTGGCGTGGGTGCTGGCCTGCCCCCCTTGGGGGTGCGGTGCGGGGCTGCGTTGGCTTCTTCGGCGTGGGGGGGGGGCTCTGTGGAGGGTCGGGCGGTCCTTGGGTGCCGTGGGCCCGGGGGCCCTGCCGCCGGCCAGTGCAGGGGGCTGGCCGCTGGGGGGGGGCTGGCTTCTCATCGCCTTGGGTTCCCTGGAGCCCTCGCTCCTCGACTGGGGGGGCTCCGTCTGAGGCCACCCTCTCCCGTCTGCTGGGGTAGGTGTGCGGTTGTCTTTGGACTGAGTGGCCGGGGGTCTTCCTGGCTCTTGGTGGGCTGCTGGTGGCCTGGGTTTCCGGGGGCTTTCCATACCTGCCTCTGGCTTCTGATGGGTGGAGCTGCAGCGTTTTGCCCTCATTGGTAAGTACGTTCCATGACACAGACACAAACATGACACAGACACAAACGCCCACTCAATCACAACTCAACAAAATTGTTGGTGTGCGTAACATGCTTTGTTAGTTTTGTTTTTCACACACAAATTTATTTTTGCAAGTATTGATAGTATTTTTTTATATGTTAAAGTGATGAACTATCTGATTAATAGACTTGTGCTCTTTCCCCTTTTTTTTTTTTTTTTTTGCTCCCTTTCTCTCTCCCTTTTTCTTCTCTTTATTTTCCTCTTCTTCAGCCTGTCAGCTCTGGCTGTTACATAGTATGTGGAAAAATAACTCAGATAAATAAAATAAAGGGTTAAAACATCAACAAGAAGAGCCTATTGAGAACCTATAGAGCTCATCTTGAAATAGCAAATATGTTTGGCACAACAACGCATTCAGATCACAGTTCTGCTTGCAAGATCTACCAGACATGACAGGCTTTAAAAAAAAAAAAAAAAAACAAAAAAAAAAGGAAAGTGCTGCTCACAGGGGGTCATTTTGACTGTTGGGTTTTCTCTGTATTATTGTATGGTCTTTACCCACAATACAAAGCGCCTTGAGGCGACTGTTTGTTATAATTTGGAGCTACATAAATAAAATTGAATTGAATTGAATTTTTTTGCATTCATCAGCTCCTCAGTGTACTCTTTCCATCTTCTCAACATACTCTCTCCACTTGTTGGCACATTTCCAGCTCTGTCCTTAATCACCCCAATCTGCTGCAGATCCTTTCCAGTTTGATCTCTTTGTCTAGCCAATTGATACAAGCACTGTTCTCTTTTCATGGTGTCCAGCCTGTAATGAAATTTCAGCTAAATGGACTACCCTGTGGCACAATTCTTTCACTTGATAGGTTGATCATTTTAAACTCCATCAGTGTGTTCCTAACACATTAACCAGTCCATATTAGTGTAGATATCAGCACAATTTTTTTTCCCCCATTGAGATCTCATGTTTTCAGAGTGTTCCTTTCATTTTGTTTGAGCAGTGTATTTCTGCTTTCAACCAAGGATTTAAAAAAATAAATCACATTTTCTTTTTTAACTTTTTAAAGGTATTAAAGATTTAACAAGCAGCTTAGCCAACTCCGCCGCTGATCCATTTAGCTGGCAAGTGACCTTTTGAAATTCCCAGAGCATCATTAGATGTTTAACAGCACCGAAACATTGAATCACAGCAAAGGAGAACTGATCCCATTTAAAAAAGATTTATTACTGCAATCTTTGGATGTAATTTTCCCACACTTTTAATGTCTGTATGGCTAAAATATCTTAAAAGTCAAGTTGTTTCAGTCAGATGAACATGTTTTGTGTTACAGAGGTCCAGATCAGTATGAATGTTCTTTCTGACTTTGTAGAGAGAATCCTGCTAGTACAATAGTCCCTTCCCTTTGTAAATTAACCTGTGCCACTTTTTAGATATCACCTGTCAGTCAAACCTGGGTGTCCATCCCATCAGATCTCCTCTTGACCAGCCTTCTCTAAGTAGCTTTTTTATAGCAGCTGCTATACTAAGTACCCCAAAACACAGAACTACTAGTGTTTATATATAGAGCAGCTATACGCCAGGAAACATAAATTTTACATTATAAATAATAAATATGAAAAGCTCGCACTTCATGATTTATGAAACAACTGTAATTTGGGAAGTGAACTGCTAACAGACTCCTACACACCCTCCTCCAACCTCCCTGAACACACCAGGAAGCCAAAACCACCCACTACATCCAGATTATATGTCACCCGTCTCCATGGTGACCCTAGAGCCATCTGGAGCACAATATGAAGCATCACACAAACAGACACACACAAACACACACACACGCTGAAATCTATTCACACCCCAGCAAAAATCAGCCTTCGTCAAAAATGATTCCTTTCTGATTTCTTCTTTTAAACTCTGGAAGATGGGATCGAGCTTATTGTTCTCATTATTAGCCCTGCATCTGTGTGTGTGTTTGCTTTGTGATAATACACAGCTTGCATAATTTCAGGTGTCAGCAGTCGCAAACTATTCCAAATGGCACTCACTCCACCTGCTGCCATACCTTCAGGCACCAACACATACAAACAGGCAGACAAACTGAGAAAAATAAAGGAGCAGAGGCGAGATAGTAATTCAACCGTGCTATCGGCTGGTGTGAGACCATCTCTGGCAACACCTTAAATGAGTTCTCGTGTCTCCCATGGCAAGATGGAGCACCACTGATAAAGCAGAGCTGCGGGCCTCGGTTTTCTAGTTTACACTCCTACTAAATCACAGTTGCTCCTGCTCTCCTGGCGGCTATAGGTTCAGTAGGAGGATGAACTGGAAACAAAGAGAAGGCAATAACACGGGTGAAGCCTTTGCTGCGTAGGTGTGTGCGTGTGTGTGTGTGTGTGTTTGGTGCTTTCTATGTGATTGGTGAGGGGCACAAAATAACCACTAAAGTGACTAGGAAGTGGAAACAAAGAAAACGAAACAATAAAACCCAAGCATGTATGTGTGTGTGTGTGTGAGAGAGAGTGTGTATGGGAGAGAATATGAGGGTAACTGGAACATTTTATGTAGCCCTCATTCCTTTAAAGGACCAATTGAGGATTAACTCCTGCTTTTGGCTTTAAGAATATGAAAATATTTAGATTAGTGTGTGAAATTCTAGTATTTTATTTGTAGGTCGGGATTAACATTAATTGGCAGGTACAAACCCAAGTCCAAGAAAGACGAGACGCTGCGTAAACGAAAACAGAATGCTCATTAACAAATTTTTTTCACAAAAATGGAAAAGTAAGTGCTACTAAAAAAGCTGGAGTAACATTTTATAACTAATTAGGTTAACTAGCAACAGGTCAATAACATGATTGGATGTAAAAAAAAAAAAAAGAAAAAAGGAAAAAAGAGCTTCTCAGAAGTACTTTCAACATAAAATTACAATTATCTCACCATCTACAATGATGTAATATCAAAAGATTCCAACAACCTACAGAAATCTCCGTGTGCAAGGGATGAGGCCAAAAATCTACAGTGAATGCCTGCAGTGCATTAAGAACAGGTATGACTCTGTCATGGAAATCATGACAGAATGGGCCAAGATGCAGCCAGACAGTACATGGATGAAGCTTTTTAAACAAGGTTGCTAGCATTGGCTGACTGCTTAGCACTCCACCCTTCAACTTTCACCCTTTAACGTACGGATCCTGTTTTTTAGTCATCACTGTCTGAATCTGCTTAACATGTAATTATTTATATCAACAGTGGATTAACTGATAGCGTGAAGTTTTCCTTACATTAGCTGAAGTTCCCTCATTATTTTTGAATTCCAGAGGAATCTGCTCTGAATACAATGAGAGTATTTGTTTAGTTTTTTTATTAAGAGCCAAAGTCCTGAAGCTACTACTACTATAATAAAGCAAACAAAACAAAACGGTTATTGGCATTTGGTTTCACCAATCCAAAAGAAAGTTACTTAATTTCGCTCGTGAAGTTACCTAGAGGTTAAAAATGGTTAAGACCATGATTTTTATTGAAGGTTTTAATGTTGTGGTCCTGTAAGCTATGCAGCATCATCCTTGTTACCAAATCAGGTTGTGTGTGTTTGTTTACTGTAGCGATGACTGTAAAATAAATCAGGCCCCCTGTTCTTGCTGTTCGTTAAAGCAGAGAGTGTTTATGAGTGCATATAATAAAAAGCTCCAGTGCTTTTTCCCCAATGACACAAGCCCTCTAATGCCTGACTGTGAAAACAAAACTAAATTGGTCTACGCCACAATGCCCTCTCCTTCCTCTGTTCATGAGCTTTAGCTGTTCAAGCAACTGATCTGTTTTCTCCCTCTTCCCATAAGCATTTCAATAGACGCCCTTTAATGGGACTAGTAATGGATTCCAGTTGACACCAGTTTAATCACCATTATATATAAGCTGCTCTCCAGCCCCTTCTCGCTGTTTCATTTGTGTTCCATAATGTATGTTTAATGACGGTGTTTAATTGTCATTCAGACTTTCTGTTGTCATTTTCAGTCATTTCTGTTGTGGCTGATTATGACTTTAATTGAATATTGGCCCAACATACACACACTCATTAGTAAGTTGAGTTGATAAGGTGCAAATTGCAGAGTAACTTTGCCAGAAGTCAGCTGGCAGCACACAGCATCAACCAGAGAAATGGGTGCCAAATCACACCAGCTCCAGTGTGGCTAAATGTATCCCTCAATATTAAGCAGTCAGTTATTACTATTAGCATCCTTGCTCATATTTTGGCTTTATCTTTTCAGGCTAACACAAACTAACAGCTCTATACAGTGAAATACATCAAAAAAGCATTTACAAACCCAGCAAGTATGAAATTTGTGGAATGAAAAACAAAACAAAACAACTTTCCACCTGTCAAAAGCACCTACTGAGTCCCATTTCTTGAACATTCAAATGAACACTGATTTGGTCTCTGTCTTTGTCAAACATGCACAAAGACAAAAATGCAGCTCTTTTACTGCACAGAGTGATCCCTGTAAAGCACATTTCAGCAGTTTCATATTTGCAGGGTTCATTACCAAACATTAACTGTGCTGCAATTAAGCCTCATTTCACTGCATTTTGCACAACAATCACATCTGATGAGCACTATTCAGAGCTGTTCAGCACTGACACGTAAAAATCCAGTGCATCGTCATTTGGTAAAAGTCAATCTGTGAGCTCCTTTTGACGAAGCAAACGTGGCGTGCAGTCTGCTCCCGCGTCACCTTTCACTCGCTTGGTTGTTTGATGAAGAAAAGACCATCTGAACGACAAGTATGAGAGCAGAGGTGTTTCAGTAGGAATGCTGTTTATTTTATTGTTTAACAATACTGGTAAAATTGCTACGGCTGCTTAAATGGATTTTTAAGCATTTCAGGGGACGCCTGAGTTTTCAAATGGGGAAAAAACATCCTATACTTTCTTCAGAATATAATTTTCCATGCTGAGTGATGGCAAAATTACCAACACATGTATCATGACTGACATTTTCTTAACAGTGGAACTCATTTCTACTTACACCGATCAAGTATAACATTATGACCACCTGCTGATATTGTGTTAGTCCCCCTTTTGCTGCCAAAACAGTCCTGACCCATTAAGACATGGACTCCACTAGCCCCATGAAGGTGTGCTGTGGTATCTGCACCAAGATGTTAGCAACAGATCCTTCAGATCCTGTAAATTGCGAGGTGGGGCCTCCACAGATGGGCCTCATTTGTCCAGCACATCACATAGATGCTCAATTGGAATGAGATCTGGGGAATTTGGAGGCCAAGTTAAAACCTCAAACTCATTGCTGTGATCCTCAAACCATTATCCTGCTGAAAGAAGCCACAGCCATCAGGGAATACCGTTTCCATGCAAGAGTGTACATGGTCTGCAGCAATTCTTAGGTAGGTGGTATGTGTCAAAGTAATATCCACATGGATGACAGGACACAAGGTTTCCCAGCAAAACATTGCCCAAAGCATCACACTGCCTCTGCCGGCTTGCCTTCTTTCCATAGTTCCTTCTGGTGCCAGGTGTTCCCCAGTTAAGCGATGCGCATGGACCTGCCATTCACGTGATGTAAAAGAAAACATGATTTATCAGATCAGGCCAACTTCTTCCATTGCTCCGTGGTCCAGCTCTGATAATCACATGTCCATTGTTGCTGTTTTTGGTGGGTGACAGGGGTCAGCATGGGCACCCTGACTGGTATGCACTTGTTCAGCAGTTTGAGCTACAGTAGCTCGTCTGTTGGATCAGACCAAACAGGTCAGCCTTCACACCCCGCATTCATCAGTAAAGCAATCAGACTTTTTAATTTAATGTTGACCACCAATCTTAATGTACAGCTGTGCTTAGCGTTTATATTGTGTTTCTTATAGTTAGCTGCTGTAACAAAGCAATTTCCTGCAAAGGATCAATAAAGTTCTATCCAGACAGCGTCTTTTTCAGTGAAGGCCTTGCATGTTTCAGTAAGATAATGCTCAACTGCATCTACAACAGCATGGCTTCATGGTAGAAAAGTTTGAGTGCTGAACTGGCCTGCCTGCAGTCCAGACTTTTCACCCACATTTGGAGCATCATGAATTGAAACTGTTGACCAGCTAGAATTCTATATCAGACCAGACTGGGACAAAAGTCTTCTCCCAAAAGTCCAGCTTCTGCTCTCCTCATTCCCAAGATGTTTGTGGACTGTTGTTAAAGAAAGAGAGGATGCTGCATTATGGTAAACACGACCTTTTTTGAGGCATGTTGCTGCCATCAAATTCAAAATGACCTCATTTTTTTCTTATAGTTGTACATTTTCTCAGTTTAAACATTCAATATGTTTTCTATGTTATTGTGAATAAAATATGAGCTTATGAGATTTGCAAATCATTTAATTCTATTTTTATTTACATTTTACACAGCGTCCCAGCATTTTTTTGGAATCGGGGTTGTATAGAGGAGCATATTTTTTAACAGCGAGGAAAGAAACATTCCATAATTTGCATCCTCTAAATCTTATAGAAAATTTAACCTCCACAAGTCAAGAATTAGGAAAATAAAGATGTCTTAACTAGAGTATATCTCATAAATAAAAACACACATTTGATAAATACTGATGTTATAAATAGTAAGAATCTTGAATCTCCAAAATATGAGGGTCTATGGGAGTACGGAATTCTGTGGAAATTTGTAGGAAACGCACTCGCCCAATCTATATTAAAATATGAAAAGTAGGGGAGAATTAAACTGCAAAAAAATTAAAGAGACAGAGTGACAAGATGACTCGCTCTCATTATTGTAATGGATTTGTTTATTTTTGTACTAATGCAGTCAATCTTGGACTCATGGCTGACCTTAAAAGTAAAAATATACTAGCATATTTTTACTTGTGTTTTTATAAATGTAATGAACTGACTACATCTGTATAAAACATACTGTATCTATTTTTTTAAGCTCTCCCCCTGTTGGCTACATTTTTGAAGTACAATTTGTATATGATGGAAAACCGTGAGTAATTTTCAAAGTCATACACACACACACACACACACACACACACACAAACAAACACAAAAAAAAGCTCCTGGAGAGAAAGATGTGTGTATGCATGTGTTCCAGATGACTTGTGACAGCATGCAGTTATCCAATCCCCCCACTTCTCACAGAGCCACCGTTGTGAATTAGTAATGATTCCAGCTGGAGTCCCAGAGCTGCTACCTTTTTGATGCCTTGCTGCCAAATATAGAGACGTGTGTGCGTACAACAGCAGAAAGAATGGGATTATTACATAACCACCACTGACCTCTACATCTGGACATTTTCTATCAATGTACAGTACAGCGCAGTGTGAACTGGGGTCGCACTACTGCTCCTCTGTTTTGATCTTCTATTAAAACGCAGTGCTGTTTTTGGCCTGGTGCCTTGGGGTGGGGAGTGGGGGGTTAGGCAGTACTTCCAGGTGGTGTCATGTGGAGCTGCTGTGGGTGCAGGTTGGGCTAATGCACATGCACTCATTTCTGCTCACAGTCAGGCACTTATGCTGCTCACGTGTCATCTTTTCCCTGTCCTCCTCTGTCGTGAGAAACAATCTCACATTTTTCTCTGCTACTGTAAGTGTGTTTCTGTCTTATCTCCTACTCAGTATCATCCATACTGTCAGGACTCGAGGAGGAAGAGGACACACAAGCGGTGGCTGATGAAAGCAAGGTGCAAGTTTATTTACAGTGATTGAGAAAGGTGCAAAGACAAGGGGGTCCAGGGAGGCGAGGGGGGAGGCGGCTGAAGCGGGTCGAGAGGCTGAAGGAATTCCCAGGTGGTGAGGGGCCAGCTGTGGTACGGCGTGGAACGGCGGGTTGACGAAAAGCCGGGGTTCCGAAAGGACGAGCAGGAACTGACACGGGGATTGAGAAGTAGTCAATGATCCAGCGAAGAGTGATGGTCTGCTGGCAGCTTAAAGAGACCCTGCCTGATGGCTTGATCCGTAGCAGGTGTGGTGATCTCCGCCCTAGGGAGGCGGAGACACCGGAACCTCCGCTGTGGCCCGCAGGACAAACACACATGTATACAGACACACACACACACACACAGACCCTCCCCCTAGGTTATGACACATACATTTATAGCATCCATATGCTTTTAACGATAAACACAGTGTAAACTCTTACATGGATAATGGAACTTGTCGATAGTTCTCAGTCGCCTTAAAGATCTGACCTGCAAATTCAAACAACCTTATATGTTGTTTCCTTCTACTTTCTGCTCTTGTATGACATCGCCCTTAAGCAGCATCAAACACTAACTTCAAACTTTAGATGAGTTGCTGCATCCTACTTTAATTCAGTTTCCATATTTGAAAATGCATATTAGAACTGCAGTGATCTAATAACAATAGGAAGATTGGCACCATAATGCTCGGCATTGAATGTGAATTCTGCTTAGTTTATATTTAATATGTAACAGCAATAAACATAACATAATAATTTGGATGCTGCAAATGAATTCTCTTAAAGTAAAATTATTGTTTAACTTTTAAATGGCCATGAAATTAGTTCTCCAGCTCACTAAGAACAGTTTAAAAAAATCAGTAATGAACAATAAGCACACCACACAATATTTTGCATTTTTTTCCTTAGAAACTACTGTCTAAAAATATGTTTCAAGCATCAACACGTTTCTTTTTGACATTTTAAAGCTGCATAAAGCACAGTTAAATAGTCTGGAGAAAACAGCTTAGTGACAAAGGAGACCCAGGAGTACCTTGATGTCATCTTTAATCTTTATGTTATATGAATAGCATTGAGTTGGTAAAGCCGGGTTTAGGATCACACATTTGTGTAGCTCCCAGGCTTTGCAGAGAAAAGGATTATGGGAATTCAATCAATACAGAGACACAGACGTGTGTGTAGTCCTCTAACAAACACGCACACACACAAATGCAGAACTACTGTAAATATCTGGCATTACGCTCAGTCACATCTTCCCTCACTCATACAGGTACACACTCCCACTCCCACACACGACCACCTGCTGGTTTCTGGACTCAAAGTTAGCTTTTAAGTGAATGTTACATCTTTTTTTTTTTTTTTTTTTTGAGCCACAAGTTCTCATATTTGTACCAGAGGGTGAATTTCTAAGTAATCACCATTTGAAAATACGTGAGTACAACACACATGCACAAGAATTAGTGTTACACACCTAACTAATAACAGAGAAGAATTTCACTCACAAAATCTGAAGCACAAACCTCACAGCAAGCCATGTTAGTTGGCAAATGCTCCATAAGACACCAGCACCACTAACGTAGTCAAGAGGTTCATTTCAGTGACTTGAATTAATAGAGGTGAGGCCTAATTTAAAGATTTGAGAAAATCCAAATGGACAAATTATGTTAAAATAAGTCACTCACTGTACAATTGCTATGAAAAGGGAAATATGAATATGGGAGTCTATGTGGATTTACTTGCTTTTGGAGTCAGCCTCAAGTGGCCACTAGGAGAACTGCAGTTTTTTTTGGCACCTCCACAGTTGGCTTCATTTTTCAGCTCCTGAGGTTGCTTCTTGGTAGACACTAAACTACAAAATATTCTGTGAGCAAAACTTTCTCCAAGTTTTCTCTCTTTCTCTTTCACTGCCTTTGTTATTTTACTGCATTGAGAATGTATTTTGCAGCCTGTATTTTCAGTGAATTTGGCAGTACTGTTGAAAATCTGGGGTTTTATATAAGTTTGCATTAGCTAACAAAAGAAATGAATTCTCTCTGATGCTGTTTTGCTTTGTTTGGAGTGATACAAGGGGGGACCCAAACCAGATATTTTAATTGTTAATTTTACCTGACTGAGCACAACACAGCCAACATGGCATATACACAATGGAGGCACTCATGGCTTACACCTTTTCACATTTTCCAGCCTTTCCATTTAATGGCCAGCCACAGTGTGTTCAAGTGAAACCTAAAAGAAAATAAAAAAGAAGTAACACAAAGCTTTGTTTTGAAAAGTAAACTTGAGAGTTTCGTCAGTAATCGCCAAGCTGCCGGCAATAATATGCAACCCCTGCAGATGCAATGGTAATGATTTGTACTCCTGAGCAGGGAAAAATCATACTATCTGCACCTTATTATGATGTACTGAATAAGATTCTCACATCAATACGCTGTTCCCACCGGCTGCGACATTACTGCAATGCTAATGAAGGAAACGCTTAGTGAATAGTGGGATCATTAAACTGTGTGTAGAGAAGGAGGAACAGAGTGGAGAGGCAGAAAGGAGTCTGATGGTGATGATGATGATGGTGATGTATGGATGTTTCCTAGAAATGAAGCCTCAATTTAAGCTGTATTTGCTCAGCTCAATCTGGCAAAGATAGTAAATGTGTCCCCACTCCCCTCCTAATGAGAGGACACTGGCAATAATGTACAAGCCTGGAGCCAAAAGAGAGACAGAGAGGGAGAAAGAGCATGGTGGCATGCGTGTTTGTTTCTTGGAGGAATCAGTGGTGCGTTAGAGATTGGAAAACAGGCCCGTGTAGAGAACAGATTAGAAAATCAAGACTGCTCATTGTCAGCAGGTGCTGGTGCCCAAGTCTAAAGAGAGAAGGGTGCTGAGAAAGAGGAAAGAGCGAGAGTCAGGATGGTGGAAAACTCCCATTCATCAAAAACTCCTCAAATAGTAGGGAATGATTGTTAAAATTGGTTTAAAAGCAGATATGACAAAAACAGAACCAGCACTGATGGATCCCTGGTTCTTGCCTGATAGACAGATATAGCAGTGACACACAAACACACACACACACACGCACACACACAAACACACAGGGTCTCCCACTGAAGTGTGCTGTCAGCATCAGTACCGCAGTTATTCATCAAAGGCTCTCCTCCCCTTCATCTCTCCTCATCTTCCCTTCTCCTCTTCCTCACACACTTCCACATGTATGATGGTGCAGAAACTGGCACAAGGACGCCTGCAATGTGAGAGGTGCAGAAAATGTGAAATGGCTTGTTTTTGAGTAATCCAATGAGGTTAGAGGTTTGCTTTATAATTTCAACATTTTTGGGTCCCTGATTTTAAAGAGTCTTTGATTTCTAACAATCAGTGATTGTTTTGTTGACTGAAATCACTGCTAGCAGAGTTATTTTGCTGTGATTAATGTTGGTAATTTTGTGAGTGGACAGAAAACCCATATGGTCATTCTTTAACCTTGTACAGTTGCATAGGCCTAAAGACCCTGTGGCAACCTCCAGGTACCAGTTGGCGAGTGGTCATTGGCAGTTGCTACTGTAGGTGAAGTCAGTTGCAAAGAGGGTGCTGCACTAAAAGCCTCCTTGTGATTGCACTGGACCTGAAATGGGAAACAGAGACCGCTGGCCTTCAAAGTAAAAGTTGTGTCTTACACTGCTGTAAACAACACATTTCAAAAGGTGCAACTTTTACTTTGAAGGTGAACGGTCACCATTTCTGGTTTGCACAGTTTTCAGTTTCTCTACTGCTTAGAGAGTAGTTGGCCAGTGTTTGCAGACAAGTCAGCATCTACCATGCAAACAACAGGTAACCTTAGCAATCTGCTGGGGAGCAAAGCAATTGCAAGGAGGTATATGTATATGCATTTGAGACCAATTTCACCTAGCAACTACCAGCAACCTCTAGCAACCACTCACCAACCAGTCAGAGAATACACAGGTTTCCCTAGTGAGTGGTGGTTGCCTGGGAATCACCTACCAGTCTCTATGCATGTGTGACTGGGGTCTAAGAGAGGTTGGGGGCATTGGGGTCATGAACACTTTGAATGGCAGGAGTGCCAACATGGGCAATTGTAGCCACTAGCTGTTTCCTAGGCTTCACTCCACTAATTTCAGTTACTGAACTGGAGCGCTCCAAGGTGTTTATGATAATGGGACCTTTAAGAGCATTTGTAATGGAATCATTTGACAAATAATATGGCCTGCTGAGTTGTACAGACCACCCAAAAACTTTGTCCTTCAGTTTTGGTGAGGGAAATTCTAGCATTTTATTAGGGATCAGTGTATTCAATTCAATTCAATTCAATTTTATTTATATGGCGCCAAATCACAACAAACAGTTGCCTCAAGGCATTTTGTATTGTGGGTAAAGACCCTAAAATAATACAGAGAAAACCCAACAGTCAAAAATGACCCCCTATGAGCAAGCACTTGGCAACAGTGGGAAGGAAAAACTCCCTTTTAACAGGAAGAAACCTCCAGCAGAACCAGGCTCAGGGAGGGGCAGTCATCTGCCACAACCAGTTGGGCTGAGGGGAGAGAAAGACATGCTGTGGAAGAGAGCCAGAGATTAATAACAATTAATGATTAAATGCAGAGTGGAGTATAAACAAAGTAAATAAGGTGAATGAGAAGAAACAGTCTATTGTGGGAATCCCCCCCAGCATCCTGGGCCTATAGCAGCATAACTAAGGGATGGTTCAGGTTCACCTGATCCAGCCCTAACTATAAGCTTGATCAAAAAGGAAAGTTTTAAGCCTAATCTTAAAAATAGAGAGGGTGTCTGTCTCCCAAATCCGAGCTGGAAACTGGTTCCACAGAAGAGGGGCCTGAAAGCTGAAGGCTCTGCCTCCCATTCTACTCTTAAGTATCCGAGGAACCACAAGTAAGCCAGCAGTCTGAGAGCGAAGTGCTCTGTTGGGGTGATATGGTACTATGAGGTCTTTGAGATAAGATGGTGCTTGATTATTCAAGACCTTGTATGTGAGGAGAAGGATTTTAAATTCTATTCTAGATTTAACAGGGAGCCAATGAAGAGAAGCCCATATGGGAGAAATATTCTCTGTCTTTCTAGTCCCTGTCAGTACTCTAGCTGCAGCATTTTGGATCAGCTGAAGACTTTTCAGGGAGCTTTTAGGACAGCCTGATAATAACGAATTACAGTAGTCCACCCTAGAAGTAATAAATGCATGAATTAGCTTTTCAGCATCACTCTGAGAAAGGATGTTTCTAATTTTAGAAATATTGCGCAAATGCAAAAAAGCGGTCTTACATATTTGTTTAATATGTGCATTGAAGGACAAATCCTGGTCAAAAATGACTCCAAGATTTTTCACAGTGTTACTGGAGGCCAAAGTAATGTCATCCAGAGTAAGTATCTGGTTAGACACCATGTTTCTAAGATTTGTGGGGCCAAGTACAAGAATTTCAGTTTTACCTGAATTTAGAAGCAGGAAATTAGAGATCATCCAGGCCTTAATGTCTTTAAGACATTTCTGCAGTTTAACTAATTGATGTGCGTCATCTGGCTTCATTGATAGGTAAAGCTGAGTATCATCTGCATAACAATGAAAACTGATGCAATGCTTTCTAATAATACTGCCTAAGAGAAGCATGTATAATGTAAATAAAATTGGTCCTAGCACAGAACCCTGTGGAACTCCATAATTAACCTTAGTGTGTGAAGAAGACTCCCCATTTACATGAACAAATTGGAGTCTATGAGATAAATATGATTCAAACCACTGCAGTGCAGTACCTTAAATACCTATAGTATGCTCTAATCTCTGTAATAAAATGTTATGGTCAACAGTATCAAAAGCTGCACTGAGGTCCAACAGGACAAGAACAGAGATGAGTCCACTGTCAAAGGCTGTAAGAAGATCATTTGTAACCTTCAATAATGCTGTTTCTGTACTGTGATGAATTCTGAAACCTGACTGAAACTCTTCAAATAAACCGTTCCTCTGCAGATGATCAGTTAGCTGTTGTACAACTACTCTTTCAAGAATCTTTGAGAGAAAAGGAAGTTTGGAGATTGGCCTATAATTAGCTAAGACAGCTGGGTCAAGTGATGGCTTTTTAAGTAGAGGTTTAATTACAGCCACCTTGAAGGCCTGTGGTATATAACCAACTAATAAAGACAGATTGATCATTTTTAAGATAGAAGCATCAATAATTAGAAAGACTTGTGCATTGCTGTCATACAGTTTCTGGATGCAGCTTGCTAACCAAGCTCGCTAGTGTTCGCTGATAACCTCTCATCCAAGTATGATCACTTTTGGCTCCATTAAAACCCCACATGGCTAACCTGGAATCAAATTGCAGATTCCTGAAACAAATAGGCAGTGTCATGGTGGCTTGTCCGTCTTTTATATACAATCTAGAGTCTCACCACACCCCACCCCATTACATGTACTTAGTTGCTGTATTAAAGTGGAAAAAATATGTAGTGCGTTTAATCTACTCCTTACAGTAACATTATTCATACTGTACTGCTTCAGGAAGCAAAGAAATTCAGAGATTTAGAGGTCTGCAAAGGGTTAAGTGGGAAAGCCATTTGACTCGAATAAATCTTTGATGGGGGATTAGAGGGTTGAAGATGCAGAAATGAGAGTAGCTGTATTTGCTAAAGAGGAATTCCAGGTTGCAGGGTGCCCATGGGGATTTCTCCCAGCAAAATGAGTTTAATTTCACAATAATTTCATTTGCAAGAACATATCCCATTAGTCTGAATGAGGAAGAATGGTTTAATAATAGACATCAGCATTACTGCTATTACATCCCTGGATACATAGCTAACTGTTCTAAAGTTTAATACCAAACAATCAACAATAGTGTGATGTGTGTTCAGGGACTATACTAATTAGGTCAGCCTATTGGGCCTAATTTGAGATGAATTAGAAGACTGACTTTAGCCATTTTTTAATATAGGAATCAGTAGATGTGCAACATTTCTGTCTAGCTCCATTGTGTTTACACTTAGAAATCTTTGAATTTGGAAAACCTTCATGGGATGAAAGTGACTTTAGCATCTCGATGCAATACATGGACACACGTGATCATGCTATCACACACATGCCTGAAATGTGACGGCACCTGAGCAAGCAGCTTCCTGTTAGGTAACAGAGAAGTTTGCACCCTCAGCATTGGGCATCTGTCCTTGTAGGAAGAGACATAAAGGGATGCTAAGAAAAGATGCTTACGTCAGACCATCAACCATGTACTCTTTCTCTCTTTTTTGCTCTTGCATGTGCTTTCTAACTCAATCGCCCTCTCTACATCTTTCCTCTGTTTCTCCTTCTAAGGAGGACAGTCTGTCTACCCGATGCCAGCACTTCAATCAGAGCCACTTAAGAAAATAAGCTGTTGCCATCTTTGTGCTGCTGGTCGGTGCCACCATCATATGCTGTAAAACTCTCAGGAGGCAGGTGCAGAATTCCTCAAAGAAACACAGTTTCCTGTCCAAGAATAAGCTAACATGCAGCATGTTTACTCACAATAAAACTAAAGAATTTTATGTGCTCGTTATAGATTAGGTGCTTCACAGTATCTCAAGATGAAGTTACATTCACTGTAGATTAAAAGGCTGACTGAAATTATGGCATTAAATATAACTTTGACCAAGGTGCTACTGTATGTGAGACTTTTTACTCAAGGATGCAGTGGATGAATACACGCATAGTGACTAGAACAGCACATGCCATATGTATTAAGGGTACTGCGCTGCAGTGGTTTGAATCATATTTATCTAATAGACTACAATTTGTTCATGTAAATGGGGAGTCTTCTTCGCACACCAAGGTTAATTATGAAGTTCCACAGGATTCTGTGCTTGGAGCAATTCCATTTACACTGGACAAACTTCCCTTAGGCAGTATTATTAGAAAACATTGCATACAGTTTCACTGTTATGCAGATGACACCCAGCTTTATCTATCCATGAAGTCTGATGACACATTAATTAGTTAAACTGCAGTAATGTCTTAAATACAACCATCCAAGATGGCGCTGGTGAGGTCAGCAGCCGTCGTACCTGCTCCTACGCTTTGTTTGTATATATTAGGTTTAGCTCTAATTTTGGACTTTATAATTCCGCCTGCTCTGTGTCATATCACGTATGACAGACAGACTCTTTTTAATATCAGAATACAGCACTCTGGCTGTATTCTGACACCTTTTTCTCCCGACCCGACTTGGCCTCGGGAGATACTGCGTTTCCAGTGGGCCAGCTCAAACAAAGGACGGACCAGGTCACGGACAAGGCCCCGAGGGAAAAGAGCCGGCGTAAGAGAGAGGCTGAGGCGCAGAGCGCACCAAACGCCACTGCCGAGCATCCTGTTGGCTAATGTCCAGTCACTGGATAACAAGCTGGACGAACTCAGGGCCAGGATACAGTTTCAGAGGGACATAAGGGACTGCAACATCATCTGTCTCACGGAGACATGGCTGACTCCCCTCATACCGGACCACGCCGTACAGCCGTCGGAGTTCTTCAGTGTTCATCGCACGGACAGAACGAGTGAGTCTGGAAAATCAAGAGGAGGAGGTGTGTGCCTAATGATTAATAACAACTGGTGTGACAGTAGGAATGTTGTCCTTCTGAAACAATCATGTTCACCTAACCTGGAGCTCCTAACCCTGAAATGCCGCCCCCACTACCTGCCCCGCGAGTTTACTTCGGTCATCTTCAGCGCCGTCTATATTCCACCTCAGGCGGACACAAACACTGCACTATCCGAGCTACATGAGGCTATTTCCACCTATCAGGCTAACCAGCGTGATGCGGCTCTCATCGTAGCCGGGGACTTTAACAGTGCAAACTTGAAAAAGCTGATACCGGAGTTGATTCAACACATCGACTGCCCCACCAGAGGAGAGAGGACCCTAGACCACTGCTATTCTCCATTCAAAGATGGCTACAAAGCAAAGCCTCTTCCGCCTTTTGGGAAGTCTGACCACACCTCTGTACTTCTCATGCCGAAATACAAACAACGGCTCAGGCAGGAACCCCCTGCTGTGAGAGAAGTGACACGGTGGTCTGATCAAACAGAGGCCGCTCTGCAGGGTGCGTTGGATTCAACCGACTGGGACATGTTTCGCAGCAGCGCGGGCGGAGACATCGAGGAGTTTACGGAAACTGTTGTGGGATTTATTGGGAAAGTTGTTGAAGACACTTCACTTAGGAGGACCATCAGGACTTTTCCCAACCAGAAGCCGTGGGTGGATAAATCTGTCCGCGACGCCCTGAGGTCCCGCACCGTTGCCTACAACTCCGGCCTCGCCTCTGGGAACATGGAGGACTACAAGGTTGCATCATACAACGTCCGCAGAGCGGTGAAAGAGGCAAAACATCGCTACGGCCGCAGACTGGAACAGCAACTACAACAGTCTGACTCCAGGGGACTGTGGCAGGGACTACGCACCATCACGGACTACAAAGCACCACACACACACCCGGTGAGTGCCGACGCTTCTCTGGCTGATGAACTCAACATCTTCTTTGCGCGCTTTGAGTCGGGAAGCCGACAGCCCGCTGCGCTCCCGGCCGGAGGGGCGGAGACACTCACTGTGACGGAGCGTGACGTGAGGAGGGCGTTTAGACGTGTAAACACCAGGAAAGCGGCTGGACCAGACGGTATTAGTGGACGTGTCCTTAAGACCTGCGCTGACCAGCTGGCACCTGTGTTTACAGTGATATTCAACCTCTCACTGAAACTGTGTGTGATTCCCACCTGCTTTAAAAAGTCCATCATAGTCCCTGTCCCAAAGAAACCACACCCCAGCAGCCCCAATGACTTCAGGCCCATAGCACTCACCTCTGTGGTGATGAAGTGTTTTGAGAGACTCATCAAGACATTCATCACCTCCTCACTGCCCACCACCCTCGACCCACTACAGTTTGCATACCGGCCAGACAGATCCACAGATGACGCCATATCCTTCCTCCTCCACAAGACCCTTTCACACATAGACACTGGTAAGGGGAACTATGTGAGAGTGCTGTTTGTAGATTACAGCTCAGCATTCAACACCATAGTTCCCTCCAGGCTGGTCTCTAAGCTGCTGGACCTGGGCCTGGGCCCATCCCTGTGCAGGTGGGTTCACAGCTTCCTGACCAGCAGACCACAGGTGGTACGAGTGGGTCACCTCACCTCATCCTCCCTCACCCTCAACACTGGATCCCCCCAAGGCTGTGTGCTCAGCCCTCTGCTGTACTCACTGTACACCCATGACTGCGAGGCCACGTCAGAGTCCAACGTCATCATCAAGTTTGCTGATGACACTGCTGTTGTGGGACTAATCTCTCACAATGAGGAGACAGCCTACAGGAGAGAGGTCTCCCGCCTGGAGAACTGGTGCCAGGAGAACCACCTCCTGCTCAACGTCAGCAAAACAAAGGAACTGATCGTGGACTTCAGCAGGAAGCAGCAGAGGGACTACCATCCACTTGTCATCAGTGGTGCTGAGGTGGAAAGAGTGGACACCTTCAAATACCTGGGAGTGACCATCTCACAGGACCTGTCCTGGACTCATCACATAAACATCACTGTGAAGAAGGCCAGACAGCGTCTCTACCTCCTCAGGCGGCTGAGAGACTTCAAGCTCCCACTCAAGGTGCTCAGGAACTTTTACACCTGCACCATCGAGAGCATCATGCGTGGGAGCATCACCACCTGGATGGGAAACTGCACCAAGCAGGACTTCATGGCCCTAAAAAGGGTGGTTCGTTCAGCTGAACGGACCATCAGAACCACCCTCCCCAACCTGCAGGACATTTACACCAAGCAGTGCAGGCTGAGGGCCATGAAGATCCTAAAACAGCCCAGCCACCCCGGACACTCTCTCTTCTCCCTGCTCCCATCAGGCCGGCGTTACCGCTGCCTGAGGACTAAGACTAAAAGGTTGAAGAAGAGTTTTTACCCACAAGCCATCCGTCTGCTCAACTCTGAGCCCTAACTGGACCATTATTGCACAGTGTAAATATTATAATTTAAAAAGTGTGTATAGTGTATAGTATATAGAGTATAGTGTATAGTGTGAATTACTTTTTTTTATTTTTATTCTTCTTATTTATATGTGTGTGTATATAAGGTTGCAGGTACAAAATACATTTCACTGTGCATTGTACTGTGTATAACTGTGCATGTGACAAATACACACTATCTTATCTTATCTTATCTTATAAAAGCCTGAATGACCTCTAATTCTCTGCTTCTAAATCCAACCTTAGAAACATTGCGTCTAACCCGATACTTACTCTGGATGGCATTATCTTGGCCTCCAGTAACACTGTGAGAAATCTTGGAGTCATTTCTGACCAGGCTATGTCCTTCAATGCACATATTAAGCAATGCTGTTTTGCATTTGCACAGTATTTCTGAAATTAGAAACCCAGTATGATGCTGAAAAGCTAATTCATGCATTTATTACTTCTAGGCTGGACTACTGTAATCCATTATAATCATGTTGATCTAAAAACTCCCTGAAAAGCCTTCAGCTGATCCAAAATTCTGCAGTGAGAGTACTGATGGGGACCAGAAAGAGAGAGCATACTTCTCCCATATTACTCCCTGTTATATCCAGGATTGAATTTAAAATCCTGGCCGGGCGCAGCCCGAAGAGGTTACATGGGCCCGCCCTCCTGCAGGCCCACCACCCGCAGGAGGTGTCGTAGGGGTCAGGTGCAGTGTGTGTCGGGCGGTGGCCGAGGGCGGAGGCCCTGGCGGACTGATCCCCGGCTATCGAAACTGGCTATTGGGACATGGAATGTCACCTCTCTGGTGGGGAAGGAGCCTGAGCTAGTGCGTGAGGTTGAGAGATACCAGCTAGATATAGTTGGGCTCACCTCAACGCATGGCCTGGGCTCTGGAACCAGTCTCCTGGAGAAGGGCTGGACTCTGTTCCAGTCTGGAGTTGCCCTCGGTGAGAGGCGGCGAGCTGGGGTGGGTATTCTTGTATCCCCCCGGCTTGCTGCCTGTACGTCGGAGTTTTCACCGGTGGACGAGAGGGTAGTTTCCCTGCGCCTTCGGGCTGGGGAACGGGTCCTGACTGTTGTTTGCGCTTATGCGCCGAATGACAGTTCAGGGTACCCACCCTTTTTGGAGTTGCTGGGTGGGGTGCTGGAGAGTGCTCCATCTGGTGACTCCATAGTCTTGCTGGGAGACTTCAACGCTCACGTGGGCAATGACAGTGAGACCTGGAGGGGCGTGATTGGGAGGAACGGCCTGCCGATCTGATCCCGAATGGTGTTTTGTTATTGGACTTCTGTGCAAACCACAGTTTGTCCATAACAAACACCGTGTTCGAACACAAGGATGTCCATAAGTGCACATGGCACCAGGACACCCTAGGTCACAGGTCGATGATCGATTTTGTAATCGTATCATCAGATCTGCGGCCGTATGTTTTGGACACTCGGGTGAAGAGAGGAGCTGAGCTGTCAACTGATCACCACCTGGTGGTGAGTTGGATCAGGTGGCGGGGGAAGATGCTGGACAGACCTGGCACACCTAAACGTATTGTGAGGGTGCGCTGGGAACGCCTGGCAGAAGGCCCAGTCCGGGAGATCTTCAAATCCCACCTCTGGCAGAACTTCGACAGCATTCCGAGGGAGGCTGAGGACATTGAGTCCGAATGGACCATGTTCCGCACCTCCATTGTTGAGGCTGCTGCTCAGAGCTGTGGCTGCAAGGTGGTTGGTGCCTGTCGTGGTGGTAACCCCCGAACCAGATGGTGGTCACCGGAGGTGAAGGGAGCCATCAAGCTGAAGAAAGAGTCCTATCGGGCTTGGTTAGCCTGTGGGACTCCGGAGGCAGCTGAGAGGTATCGACAGGCCAAGCGGAATGCAGCTCGGGTAGTGGCCAAAGCAAAAACTCGGGTGTGGGAGGAGTTCGGTGAGGCTATGGAAAAAGACTTTCGGACGGCATCGAAGCGATTCTGGCAAACCGTCAGGCGACTCAGGAGGGGAAAGCAGTGCTTCACTCACACTGTTTATAGTGCGGGGGGGGTGCTGCTGACTTCAACTGAGGCTATAGTCGGACGGTGGAAGGAATACTTCGAGGACCTTCTGAATCCCACTGACACGCCTTCTGTAGTGGAAGCAGAGTCTGGGGATGAGGGGGATGACTTGACCATCACTGGGGGTGAGGTCACTGAGGTAGTTAAACAACTCCTTGGTGGCAGAGCCCCTGGGGTGGACGAGATTCGCCCTGAGTTCCTGAAGGCTCTGGATGTTGTAGGGCTGTCTTGGTTGACACGACTCTGCAACATCGCGTGGAGATCTGGGGCAGTGCCATTGGATTGGCAGACCGGGGTGGTGGTCCCCATCTTTAAGAAGGGAGACCGGAGGGTGTGCTCCAACTTTCGGGGGATCACACTCCTCAGCCTCCCCGGTAAGGTCTATGCCAGGGTGCTGGAAAGGAGGGTGCGTCTGTTAGTCGAACCTCGGATTCAGGAGGAACAATGCGGTTTTCGTCCTGGTCGTGGAACGCTGGACCAGCTCTTTATCCTCTCAAGGATATTCGAGTGTGCGTGGGAGTTTGCCCAACCAGTCTACATGTGCTTTGTGGACTTGGAGAAGGCATTCGACCGTGTCCCTCGGGGTGTCCTTTGGGAGGTTCTGCGGGAGTATGGGTGTCTGGCCCATTGTTGCGGGCCATTCAGTCCTTGTACAACCACAGTGAGAGCTTGGGCCGTATAGCCGGTAATAAGTCGGATTCGTTTCCTGTGGGTGTTGGACTCCGTCAGGGCTGCCCTTTGTCACCGATTCTGTTCATAATTTTTATGGACAGAATTTCTAGGCGTAGCCAGGTGGCGGAAGGCTTCTTCCTTGGTGGCCTCAGAGTCTCATCTCTGCTTTTTGCAGATGATGCGGTTCTGTTGGCTTCATCAGGGGGGGGGGGGCCTCCAGCTCACAGTAGAAGGGTTCGCAGCCGAGTGTGAAGCGGCTGGCATGAGAATCAGCACCTCTAAGTCTGAGGCCATGGTCCTCAGCCGGAAAAGGGTGGAGTGCCATCTCCGGCTCAGGAACAAGTTCTTGCCTCAAGTGGAGGAGTTCAAGTATCTCGGGGTCTTGTTCACGAGTGATGGGAGAAGGGAACGGGAGATCGACAGGCGGATCGGGGCTGCTTCTGCAGTGATGTGGACGCTACACCGGTCCGTCGTGGTGAAGAGGGAGCTTAGCGTAAAAGCGAAGCTCTCGATTTACCGGTCGATCTACGTTCCTACCCTCACCTATGGTCACGAGCTTTGGGTAGTGACCGAAAGAATAAGATCGCGAATAGAAGCGGCAGAAATGAGTTTCCTTCGAAGGGTGGCTGGCCTCTCCCTTAGAGATAAGGTGAGGAGTGCGGCCATCCGGGAGGGGCTCAGAGTAGAGCCGCTGCTCCTCCACATCGAAAGGAGCCAGTTGAGGTGGCTCGGGCATCTGATTAGGATGCCTCCTGGCCGCCTCCTGGGTGAGGTGTTCCGGGCATGTCCCACCGGGAAGAGGCCCCGTGGTAGACCCAGGACACGCTGGAGAGATTATGTATCTCGGCTGGCCTGGGAACGCCTTGGGGTCCCTCCGGATGAGCTGGAGGAGGTGGCAGGGGAGAGGGAAGCCTGGGCTTCTCTGCTTAGGCTTCTGCCCCCGCGACCCAGCCCCGGATAAGTGGAAGAAAATGGATGGATGGATGGACTGTCAGGTTTGCTGCTGTGCAGGCAAGGCAGAGGACCTCAAAGCAGGACTCACGAGACATGACTGAGTCAAACTTAACATTTATTTCTGAACTCAGGTGATACGAAACACTGGACGGGAGCCAGCACAAACTAAACTCGAAACATTAACTCACAGGCACACAGCAGGAGAACAAACAACAACGCAACAAGGACCAAGGCGAAATGCAGACACTAAATACACAAAGGAATAATGAGGGGAATGGAAACAGGTGAGGAGCACAGCTGAACACAATTACACTGAACAGACAAGGGGAAGCAAAACTAAACACAAAGCACAAGGAACATGAGACTGTCAAAATAAAAAAGGAAGTGACTAACCACAACGCACATGTAAACTACACACAGAGGGAACCTGAATACCATGCCCAAGGAAACAATGGGAAGGGAACTAAACACAGAGAAAGGCCAAGACAGACACAGGAACACTAACCAAACAGGAGGACATGGGAAACAAAACATAACACGGGCATGACACTGGAGGGATAACACCTGAACACTGACCATGGGAAAAACATGAGGGAAACAGGAACTAAACACAGATGAAGAGATAAAGAGAAAACTAACTCAAACAACATAACTCAAAGAACATAAGGCACACTGGGCCTATGGCCCAGGATCATGACACCTTCTTACATATAAGGCCTTGAATAATCAGGCCCCACCTTATCTTAAAGATGTCATAGTACCATGACTCACTAGCAAGTCTGTAACAGACTTGCTAGTCAGTTAGCCTAATAGATTTTAATTGATGCTCGGTGCCATAAATGGTTGTCCTAAATGTTACGTAGCCATCTGCCACCAGATAGAGCTGCAGCTCTGACACTGTTATACAAAAATTCCATAACTTTATAACATAACCTGAAGAGCACCTCCCGAGAAACACCGTAATTTCCTTCCTTGCATTTCCAGCTACTTCCCCTAAGTTTGTAGAAAGAAGCAAAAAAAAAAAAAAAACTAGAGGGACAAATGTGTTTGCCACAGCAAAGAGTAGGACCCAGGAGGGAACAAAAGTCCCAGCATTTTATGTTTCTGTTGGCCAGTGTTGTGCCAAAAAGTGATCATCTGCCGTGATGTGATTCCGATGTTTCTATTTGCTTTTATGTGTAATGTCTTTGCTTATATTGGTAAACAGAGGGCAGTCAGGATCATTTATGAAGGGCTTATATATAAAATGAAGAAATAACTTGTTTTGCAAGAAAAGGAGTCTGTGTTATTGTACCTACATTATAATCAAGTGCTTTTTGGCAATTTAAAATATCTTTATAGAACTGTGATATTATATTTGTTGTGATTTCTGCAGCCTTATTAGCCAGATTTCTGTTTAAAAAGACATTTTTAATGTCAATGACAGTTTTTACCTTGATAAAAAAAAAACAAATATACAAAAGTCACTTTGCCAAAAACTGATTGCAGCTTCTACCTTGTGACAGAAATGCTGTTTCTCGCTCAAAATGACTTGATTTCATTCATGAGAGATATGTTTGACATATGTTTAACAGAATATAGGTCAACAAGTCATTTACAGCCATTTAAATACAGGCAATCATTTTTTGGCAAATACCGAAAATCGCTTTTTGGCAGATGATCACTTACTGGCACAACAACGGCACCGCATGTAAAACACCGGGACATGACCACACTTTAAACACACCTGCAAAAGCATAAATGCCGGCAACATCAGCCACTTACGTAGGTTATGTCATAGCTCTACAAAGACCCAGCGCTGAAGTCTGAATCAGGGATAAGCTGGAGGAGGAGGCTGGGGGAGAGGGAGGTCTGGGCTTCACTGCTCAGGCTTCAGCCCTGTGACCCAGAACCAGATAAGTGGAAGACAATGGATGGATATTTGTATTGTATTGTTTTATTATCATTTTAGATTTGAACTTTTACTGAAATGTGTGTCATGAATTGTAGAACAACGAGCATTATTCATAATGCGCGGCACAATGCGCCACACTTTTAAGTTGCAATTTATTTGTTTTTCGGATTTTTATTTTCTCATATTTCAATGATGCATAAACATCGTTTGCAATTGCATGTTTTCAAATATTTCAATTTATTTTAATTTTCTTTTTCTTTGTTCTTTGGAGTATAACGTGCAGTGTTTATAATGCACGATGTGCAGTGGCACACAGTTAAAGTGCAAGTCATTATTGAAGAATGCGATTAATGGTTGCAAATGCCTTTTTTTTAGACAGTTTTTGACATTGTCCATTAAACAGTCCTAAAATGTAACTTATCTGAGTGTTTCATAGTCTTAGACTAGTCAATTAGTCTATTTTATTTCCTTGTTTAGTCGACTAAGAGTCGCCAGGAACATCCCTTTTACTTTACAATATAAAGCGCCTTGAGATGACTGCTTGTTGTTAGTTTGGCATTATATCAACAAAACTGAATTAAATTGAATTAGCTCATTCAAACTGTTTTAAAATATACAGTGCATGAATACCATAAAAACACTTTGTATATATGAAGGGGAGACATGTACAGTACTACATGACAACTGGATTAAAAATATTATGAGAGGACAAAACTGAAACAAAAACCAGGAAGGCAAGTAAACCTTGCTGCCTCCAGTCTCAAATATTACAGAGAAGAACACATTTTTGTTGCTTCTGTGTGAGGTCAGGTCAGGTCTTGTAGTTGGGGAGCGAGATAATCCCCTACTGGGATTGAATATCCATTTACAAATGCACCCCACTGTCAGCAGCATCCTCAAGCAAGACAATGACCTACCTATCCAACGTGATGGAAAATAGGCTGCACTGGTCCTACATCCAACTTCTGCACTAAAATAATTCTCAGAAAAACTGTCCTTTTAGTGAGAATAATTGTGATTGCACTTTCCAAACACTATATTTGTACTACCACTAATACAACTGAGCATGCACAGAGATATTACCAGTAATCTATTTCTGGCCATACAGAGAGAGAGCGTAGCAAACTATTGAAAACTAGATCTGTGGAGGAGGAACAGACAGTTATACCTGTTCACTTTTCAGACCAACTAAATTCATTTGGAAACACTAAATATTTTACCACATCCCTGCTGTGCTGCCTGCTCACTCACCTGCAGGGGAGACAGGAGAAAGGTGAATCACTTTAGTCCCATGAGGCTTAAAATTGAATTGCATGGCCAAGGAGAAAAGGGCCAAATATTCATGAATGAGAAGAGATGTGATGATGTCAGCAGCTCTGAGGCCAGCACTTTTTTTTTTTTTTTTTGGGTGGCAGCATGCATGGATGATGTGCATGTGTGACATTGCAGAGATGCTTCTGTGCTAAGCTGAACACTTGAACAGGTTCAGGTTGTCATCAGGGGAAAGTTCAGTAAAGTAATGGGCTGAAACTCATTGTTATTATCTCCATATCACACTCTTGACACGTTTCCTTCCACCTTTTTGCCTCTTCCTGACCTCTTCCACCATTATTCCGTCTGCTGGACTTAAATCTTCCTCGCTCTCTTTCGGTCTGTCTCCACTTTTCTATTGTTCGAATTTCTTTCAAGTCATTATTTTCCATCAAATTTCTACTATAATTTCTCACCTCATTTCACTTGAGTTCCTTTTTCATCTTCATTTGCATGACTCAACCATAAATATTCCTCTGCCAAACACACACACACACACACACACACACACACACACACACACACACACACACACACACACACACACACACAGTGTAATTAAACTCCCCCAGGGGCATTTTGGGGGTTAGCAGTGAGAAGAGGCGAGGAAAAAGTGAGCGATAATGCCACTTCAAAGCGGCTGCAGACTGGCTCATTCCCCTCAAGCTTCAGATGGATTAAGGCCACTTCTGGCCTGTTTTGTACCCCATCAGCTCCACTCCAGTTCCACACAGAGCACCCTCTTGGACCAAATGTGACCTGGTACACTCCAAACTCAACACACAATGGAAAACAAGCTCTCAAGAATAAAAAGTGATCACAATAAACTTTACTTTGAGTGCTGCACTCTAATTGCAAATACTGGAATGATATAATGATTTGTTCTTCTATCTCGAGGTTAATGTCACCCAGTCCAACTTTAACAAACTTTTTTACAGCTTAAAAAGAAAGCTAAATAGCGAGAATGAACTAATTATCTATTGAAAATGGCTTGTATAGTCACACAATACTCTCTTGTCATAAAGACACACTATTAAGGCATCCAACAAATTACTCATGTCAAAACTTTGTTCTTACTGTCTGAAATGGCTCATAATTTCCTGATCTGCATATGGGAGAGTTTTTACTTGTTGGCACGACCTCAGACTGTATATAAAAGGCAGACATAGCTTCTGGGTCTGTAAAATAAAACGAGAAGTTAAGAATTTGACACAGATCAGAAGCAGCTGCAGAAGCGCCTTAAATCTGCATTCTTTCTAATGGCCAGTAGGGGGTGGCTCCTCTGTTTTCAAAAAGAAGTCTTAGAAGTGTTACTTTTTCTTGATGAATTTATGATCTCATCTTTTATTAAATACAGCATGATGGTCATTTTGTAAATGACTATTCCCACTGGTGTTAAAGGGAGAATAACGCAGGTCATGGTTTCAGGCAGGCCAAGCTTGTGACAAGTCCCCAGGGAGAGAGAGAGTTCAGCGTTCCTTGTGTTTTCTGTTATATTCACCCCACGTTCATCAGATCTGGTTTCAAAACATCAAGATGAAGATGATGAAAATGCTCAGCTCAAGCATTCACAGTGACACCTCACTAACCACGGTTAGCGGTTGATGCCACAGTTACATTCATCTTTTTTATGCAGTGCATGAAGCAAGTGTCTTTCAGCCTGGAGAGACACTGCATCTGTCTATGAGATCTTTAAGATAAGCTTTCAGTTTACCAGTTGATCTAAGTCCCTACCCTCACCTATGGTCACCAGCTTTGGGTAGTGCCCAAAATAACAAGATCATGGATACAAGCAGTGGAAATGAGCTTCTTCCAAAGGATGGCTGGCCTTTCCCTTAGAGATAGGGTGAGGAGTGCAGTCATTCAGGAGAGGCTCAAATGAGAGACGCTACCCCTCCACATCGAAAGGAGCCAGTTGAGGTGGTTCGAGTATCTGACTAGGATGCCTTCTGGGTGCCTCTTGGGTGAGAAGCTGGACAAGCTGGACTCTCAGCTGGCCTGGGAACACCTCAGTGTTCCCTCTGATAAGCTGGAGGACATGGCTGGTGAGAGGGAGGTCTGTGTTTTTCTGCTTGAGCTGCTGCCCCTGCACTCAGCCCTGAATAGTTTGAATAAAATGAATGGATGGATGGATGGATGGATGGATGGATGGATGGATGGATGGATGGATGGATGGATGGAATAAAAATTATACAATTTTTTCCCAACATTTTTTTTGGTGAAAACTTTCATAATGACACCATATGTGTTATTTAATTTTTGTAATTTTATTGATTTTTCACATATTTAAAAATAACAGGAGAGTTCTGTAAAATTTATAGAAAAAAATTCTCTTAAATTACACATTTTTTTTTACAGTGTACTGTAACAGGATGGCATTGTTGCAACACGTTTGTGAAACTTCTTCCCTCCTAGATATTCAGTGATCAACTGTAAGCGTTTAGGAAACACAGCACCTCAGCCAAAAAGTGTCCGACCACATGAAGTAACAGAGCCCACACAAACTGCAGAGTTCCAAACCTCCACTGACATTAACATCAGCATAAAAACCAGGATTGCCAAGAGCTTCATGCCATGGGTTTACATGTCTGAGCAGCTCCTGTAGGTGTACTGTGTAGGTGGCCTAGTACTTTCATCTGCACAGAGTGCTATGTAGGAGCAAGTAATGGATAATAGATATGATATAATAGATGATAGGCAGCAGAATTTTAAGCAGCGTTTTAAAGATAAAAGAGTTTATGAAAGTTTGACATTATTTGACCTTGAAGAAGAGGTCAGAGGTCCAAAGTAATGTGATAATTAGAATCACTATATGATTCCCTATATACCTATATGTGTCAATACAAACAATGGCAGAAAGAAGCATAGTTTTAAATAGCTCTATATAGTATCATTATCACTTTCCCCTTCAGATCAGTCTATTGACCTTGAAGGAGAGGTCAGAGGTCAAATGTGGCATGATATTTTAAATCTCTATATGGTACGTTCTATATGTTGACAACACACACCACACTTGTAAGAATCATAGTTTTTAAGTTGTAAGGCTTTTTGTCCGAAAGAATAAGATCATGAATACAAGTGGTAGAAATGAGTTTCCTTCGAAGGGTGGCTGGCCTCTCCCATAGAGATAAGGTGAGGAGTGCGGCCATCCGGGAGAGGCTCAGAGTAGAGCTCCTGCTCCTCCGCATTGAAAGGAGCCAGTTGAGGTGGCTCGGGCATCTGATTAGGATGCCTCCTGGCTGCCTCTTGGTGTGAGGTGTTCCGGGCATGTCCCACCGGAAGGAGGCCCCGTGGTAGACCCAGGACATGCTGGGGAGATTATATCTCTCGGCTGGCCTGGGAACACCTTGGGGTCCCTCAGGATGAGGAGGAGGTGGCAGGGGAGAGGGAAGCCTGGGCTTCTCTGCTTAGGCTTCTGCCCCCGTGACCCGGTCCTGGATAAGCGGAAGAGAATGGATGGATGGATGGATGGATGGATGGATGGATGGATGGATGGATGGATGGATAGCTTTTTGTCGATTTTCAACCAATAAATCATTAAGTTGACCTTGAAGAACTTATTGGATGTCAGCCAAATTTTAATGGATTGTTAACATGACCCCACTCTACACCACTACAAAGTTTCATCAGAATTCATTCAAAACTTTTCCAGGGATCACGTTTTCAGACAAACACTACCAAAAACATAACCTGCTTTGGCAGAGGCAACCAGTGATGTGATTTTTTTTTTTTTTTTTGGGTCACATTTAACGAACAATATGAAATGGACCTCCCTGCATAATCCTGATATGATTGTGTAACTATAAGAAAAACTGACGCAACTACGTGCGAAGCCGTATTCTCTGGTAAAGGCATTTCTACTGTTCATGTTTGGCTCAACTATAAGTACACGACACTAAGGGTATCACGATAACTGTGTATTGACAATAAATGTATTTATTACCATTTATTATTAACACAGTTTATAATGTGTCTGTGGTGTGTGTCTTTATGTGGAGGTGAAGCAACCTAAAACCCACATTTTCTCATCATTGCGCCAAATACATTAACCTCTAAAAAGAAGATTTCCAATAAATAAATCTCTCAGTATCATGCTCCATGAAAACAGCTGGCGTGACCAACAATAAGGGGAAAAATCAAGGGGTGGGGGTTTGGGAAAACCAGAGGTCACTGGAGGAGATTATGCTCGTCTGAACCTAAGTTGAGTGATAAAACTGTCAACGGCACAGCAAAGAGATATGAATGTTGTCGTCTTAAAATGGTTCTTATAACCTTCAAAGGCAGTGAAGAGCAAAGAGAGGAAAGGAGAGTGGCACGTCAGCCACTTCTCTCTGAAACAAAAGAGACATTAAGAGGCATCTGTTGAGAATGTTAATCATGTATTGATCTGTGTAATCTGTGTCCCTGAGCACCTACACATGAGAGCAATGGACAGCATTTTGCCACACTGCAGGAGAAACAATGGCCCTATTTTATTCTTAATAAGGTGCACAAGCTTTGTGGGACCCTTGATTCCCCTTTATTGACCTACTATTGCGTGTATCTCCCTTTAAGAAACCATAATGGAGCCACAGTTAGTAAGACGTTATATACCTGCAAGACCGCTTTCATTTTATTGTGTAAGTATGGGATCCATAGGTCCTTCTGTTGCACATAAGAACCATTTTACTCACAAGTCACACTAACAATTGATTTCCTGTTTTTATATATATCCCTGTTTTTTAATTTCTACACAGGATAGTTCATGTTTTACTGAGCACTGGGGTGACCTTTTCCTCCCTTTAGCACCAGGAATCCCATTTACAGCTTATTTAATTTTAGAAATCATTAAATGTCTTGCAAAAAAAAAAAAGTTTTGATACTCTTCTGCAAGGCTTGCTTTTGTGTTGCATCACTGCTCTACTTTAAAAATGACATATGGAAAGTCTTCAGTTAATGGTTGTGTCACTTGTAACGTTAAGATTTTAGCATTTACAGAGTTTAAGTGAAGCTATAAAGCTATGCCTTCTTAGAGTATTTTTGTAAAAGCTGTGATAATTCCTTCTGAAACATAGTGGAATAAAGGCGTACAGCAGCAGAAAATGGAAATTCCCAAGTAAGGTACTTTGGAGGGGACATATTATGCCCAATTCTAGTTCCATATTTTTATTCTTAGACTCTAGAGTAGCTATGCATGATTCCTAGTTCAAAATAATCATTATATTAATATCTTACTAGGTTACTTTCTTGGTGTAGCTCATCAGTTCATACTCTTTTTGAAACAAGATGTTGTAGCCTTTTCCCAACCCTTTAAGTAAATGATATTCTGATTGGATACAGCTCACAAACAGAACATTTTGACAGCAGGTGGGTGGGGCTTCTGTGCCAACAGCCAGCTTCACTGTTAAAAAACAAAAAACTAAGTAGAAGGGCACTCAACAGAGCGCATACCTTGGTGCATCCTAATAACATCCTCTAAAAATACTAAATGAATAAAAGAAAAACAAACATTTGAAGAGATATGAATTGTATGTGTGTCTGTGATTTTTTTGTGTTGGGTTTGTAGTTCACTTTGCATCATTGTGAGTAGTTTAATTTAAAACAGAAATAGACACCGGATGATCAATAGTAATCGTTTATACCTGAGTACCAAATTTCATCGCAGGAGAGGAAAAATTCACTAAGATGTGAATTATAAAAGTTTGCCAATGATGAGCAATAGGGAATTTTTCTTTTTTAAAGATTTGGCAACCTTGAACTTTGACCTTAAAAATGAAAGCATATGTTCTTGGACCCCTAGGAAATATTTCCACAAAGTCGTTAATTTTGGTTCAAAACTTTTTATATTGCTAAGAGACAAACAAATGAATGAATAAACAAAAACGTGCGGTAGCTCTGCATTATTTGGCCTTTTGTGATGCAACCCCAGAGGAATTTGTCTCTCTTGCCAGGAACAAACAAGTGAGCATTCACTGACAAATGTGTAAACCACTACAACACGGAGCCACCACCAGCTCCACTAAAATAATCAAAAATAACTTCTAGGGTGCAAAAAGTTCATTGTGGGTTTAATATTCCTCTTTTTTTCTATTTAAGTGACTGTGAAGCCTCTTGGATAGAATTCTGTGCATGCATTTATAAATTCATTAGATCCATATAAAAAGGACAACCACCAGCAAGAACAATTTTTCACAGCCTTTCACAATCAACACAATTGAAATATAGAAATATATTTTAACGTTTTTGGTTAAAATAAACCTTCACAGTATTAAAAAAAATTACACTCAATTGGTGCGTGTAAATTTGATGCCCAGTGGTCCTTTACCACCCTCAATAATTTACAAACCTCAAAGATAGGTGAGTAAGAGTCAGAGATCCGGATCATTACCGCGTTATGACGCCGGTGCCAAAGCACCCCTTGTGCGCATCTGTGAAAACCCAATGGCTTTGACAGAAATGCAGTTTTTGATGCCCTCGGAGCAGATGATGGTGTGACTTGCTGGGAAGTTACTAAACAAGGCCAACATATATTATATATAAACCCTGTATATTATATAATATCTTCAGATTTATTGATATTGGACCCCCCCCCCCCCCCCCCCCCCCCCCCCCCCCAAATAAATAAATAAATTGTACATGCGTCAGGTAATCGGGTGACTCTATTCTCAAAACTCCAAAATCCAACTAGCAGTGAGGTACAGGAAAGCAGCAAACTTTCACATTTGTGCGCTAGAGCAGTGAAAGTTTTGCACGTTTTCCCTGATAAATTATTAACTGATTAAAATTTTCTTAATGTCTCTCAAACCAGTAATTAGCATCACTGACATCAGTCAGGTATATTGATTTTGAGTCAAGTAATTATTTTTCTTTGGAGGTGTGGCTAATATGTTTGCAAGAAGGAAGGGCTCATGCCTGTGTGTGTGTGTGTGTGTGTGTGTGTGTGTGTGTGTGTGTGTGTGTGTGAGAGAGAGAGAGAGAGAGAGAGAGAGAGAGAGAGAGAGAGAGGGAGAGAGAGAGAGAGAGAGAGACAGTCATAAGCTGTGGCGGCACGTTGCACTCTGCAGCACTTGCGCACTTCTACGCTCCGTTCGCCTCTCCGCGTAGTGAAATCCTCCCTACGCCGACTTTCCGTCACAGCTAGCCTGAAAGTCTGCCGGTGGTCGGAGGGCCGTCGCTGAGGGTCCACCGAGACAACTGAGAACAGCATCGTGCACCACCACCCCTTCCCTTTTCCACCCTCGCCTTAACCCTCCTCCATCTCTTCTGGCCGTTGTTGCGCTTCTGCTGCTGCAGCATCCAAGTTCAGGTGAGCCGGCACAACAAGTCCTCTCCTTTGGTACCCTAGCCGGGGATGCTCGCTTCCTCCCGTTAAACGCGATGTTCTAAATGGGCCGCACAGGATGTGAAGCCTCACCAGAAGAAGCAGGAGGATGGCTAAACCAGGCTTGTCTGCGGCGGTGCTGCTGCTCCTGCTGGGCTTCCTCTCAGCGTCCTCCGTTAATGCCGGTGAGTTTTACCACAGGTTGATGAGCGATCAACGCGAGTAAATGAGAGTTGCTGATTAAAGGTTGTATTTGTTTTTTTGTTTTAGTGTTTGTTTTAGTGTTTGTGTACATCTGACTGATGCCATGCATGTGGTATACATTTCAGTGGAGCGCATTCCTTTGGCAAGGCACCTGACATGACACATTGGTGTGTTTGCATGTGCGTGCATCATCATCAACGTTTGCATCAGCTAGGTGGAAACAATAAGCTTTGTAATACCAAAAATGGCTGACACAAGTTGGTCTCCTACTGCATCAAGACTTAGCAGTTTAAGCCCAGTTTGTGTGATGTTTCTAGAAATTTGTCATTTTCAAAAACGGTCTTTGTTGCAAAGTGTGGTTGGCTCAATAAATTCTAAATTTCACACAAAGGTGTGCACTTAAATGTAAATAATAAAATTATTATGCTCCAATTTTAGTTGGTTAACTGAGCAATCAGTACCTCCTCAAATGTGAGCATTTGCCACTTTCCCTTGTCTTGCATATGTTGATCTGACAAATCACGATATCAGTAAAAATCATTTTGGCTGCTGGGATATTTCAGTTGTCCTTTTTCACCATTTTCTGACATTTGTTTAGATTATTATTATTATTATTTGGGGAGATAATCTTTAATATCTGCTTTAAAATGTGCAGCCAAGCTTCAAGCAAGGGATGCGAAATGAATTATTTCCATTTAAAGCTCCTACATACAACAGGTCTAACTCTCATATATTTTCATTCACGTTGGGGGTACTATCTCATCTATCTTTTGTGATATTGCATGTTTTTCACCTGCAGCAATTTATATTAAAGAAGAACATTCATCTCAGGCATAAGATCTTGGTTACACTGCATACTGATGATAAGCTGAGAGATGACAGTCCCGTGAAAAGCCCAAATTTTGGCGATAAGATCATGTAGGATTTATCTCAGCCTCTAGAGATCTGATATTTGGCTTCTTGAGGCTGGGGATGAATGTAGTTTTAAGAAGGAATTCTTGTAATTCTGTAGCAAACGACTTGAGAGTGAATGGGAGTCCCTCTCTGCCACTGCATTGTCTCTGTGTCTGTGTGAGCACAGGAAGATAAACAGTGAGAAAACAGCTAGTCAAACAGGGAGTCATAGCAATGGATCATGCCCATACAATAGTTGGGAACACACACACACACACACACACACACACACACACACACACACACACACACACACACCCACACACACACACACACACACACACACACACACACACACACACAGCCTTCGGGAACCACTGCCTGAGTTTGTTGCCTACCAGAAATGACCAACACGATGTAACACACTGTACTGTGATGATTGTGTTATGCGTGAACAGAACGGGAGGGAGGTTGAGTGAGAGAAAAACAGAGTACACTATTACACCACTATTTGACTCTCTGTACAAGTCTCAGGCTGTGTGTTCAATATTTGCAGTGGTTTAATGCAACAACAGAATTTAAACAGTGACTGACGGCGTTTCTGCTGGTAACCTGACAGGGAGAAAGAAAGAGCACGCAGGTAAATATTTTTGAAGAAGAAGCTTGAAAAGTACTTTTCTGGTCAGAGCTACAGTAAATAATGGTGCAAAAAATAAAATAAAATAAAAACATGCCATTTCCTGTGCAGTTGTACTACAATATGTTGACTTCAGAGGGGAAAAAGTGGTGGAGCGGTATACAACTTTTGAGGAGTTATGAACATTATTTTCATTTTTCTGGCATGAAAGCAGGAGAAAGTGATGATAAAGCACAAACTGCGCACAGGCCAGAAACAACTATCCACCGCTGCTGATCAAAGACTATATATAAAAGATGGACACAGCGATGGTGACATCATTCATTGGTTTGTGGGCTCTGCATTTCTAGCTGCTGTTGGGTTAGTTTTTTTGGGGGGAGCCAGAAGTGAAAACACTGAAGTTCAAAGTTATGAGCTAATGCTTGCAAGCTTGGTTAGGCCCCAGTGCACCTTTTTGAAATATTTTGGCGGCAGCAGTAAAGCACAGCTTTTATTTTAAGAGCAAATGGTCTCCATTTCTGTTTCTGTTTCATGTTTCACCACCACTCGGTGAGCAGTTGGTGAGTCTTTTGTGCAAGTTATGGGAAACTACTATACTGTACCATGCTGGAATTCAGTGAGCTCTTTAAAACGACCCATTCTTTCACAAATGTTTGTAAAGGCAGACTGCATGGCTAGGTGTTTGATTTTATACACCTGTGGCAACAGAACTGAAAACACCTAAATTCAGAGATTAAGAGGTGTGGAACAATATTTTGCCCACTAAAATGCCCCAAAAGACAGAAACAGCAGAAATACAGTGGACAAGTTCAGTTCAGTGACTCCAATGAGCGAAGCTGAGGCCTGGCAGACAGCTGTTGGCTACAGGTGACCATGTTGTGACGCCTGTCAATCACATCACACTTGAAGGCGAAGGTAAAGCTGGAAGTGTGTGGTCAATATTGACTGTGTTGTAGAAGCACATGCAGTTTGGAGGCTGCATTTAATCTCCTGAAACCTGGTGGAAAATAACTGTTTTAGTGGAGACAGGAAAAAAAAAAAGTTTAATAAACTGGAATTTGCACATGTCCTCGTCCATCTGGATATTCATGCCACAGAACAGATGAATGCACCTCTCAGTGCCAGTTTAATGTGTGTGTGTGTGTGTGTGTGTGTGTGTGTGTGTGTGTGTGTGTGTGTGTGTGTGTGTGTGTGTGTGTGTGTGTGTGTGTGTGTGTGTGTGTGTGAGCAGACAGCCTTGTGTGTGTTCAAGTACGATGTCAAGGTCTGACTCTGACGTTGCTTTTACAAGTCAGGCTCATGGGAAATACAGCTCTGTCTGTGATCATAGAAGACCTTGAATTGCTCTTAACTCTCACGCAAACACACACATCGCTCTGTGCAACCTTCGCAGCTAGGAAATGAAAAAAGTTAAGGTAGACTGTAATTTAATCCATCATAGTTAATGTCCGGATCAACAAATGCATTTTATTTTATTTTATTTTATTTTTTTGCACAAGTGGCAGTTGACAGCGGGAATATATCCTCATGAGCAACACTTTAATGAGATGTGCGGAGGACAAAAAAGAGAAAAAGTTAAAGATGAGAAAATGTGTGAAAGAAGAACAGAAAGCGATTAGAAAAAGTATCTTTTCAAGGGAAACACCAAGAGACATGTGTGTGGTTAATTAGGGCTGCTATTAATGAAAGCAGAAAGATTAATTTGCAAGAGGTGAAGAGAAGAGCTTAAGGAAGGCGAGAGCAAGAGCGCAGAAGAGGTGAAGATTTCTTTGGGTTGTAGCATCTATTGTTATGAAGTGTAAAGAATATTTATGCCTTTTCTCTTTTCATTTCTTTCCTCTGGCCGTGCATGTGCGTCAGACACCCTGCTGTCAGCTCCGCTCAATGTGACCATCAGAGAAATCGAGGTTAACTCCGCTGTGGTTACGTGGGAAATCTTGGAGGGAGACCCAGTCATTGGCTTCGCCATCACCCAACAGGTACTTCTGCATGTGCCCTAGAGCCCAACTGATGTAAGATTTTTTTTTAGACCAGTGACTCTGGTACTCCAGCAGTTTCCAGTTCATGGCAGGCTTGAACCTTTGTGGTTCCTGGGTTGTTCCTGAACATCTTAACTAGTTTCCTCTCAGCAGAGGGTGACAGTTTGGGTCTTCTTCCAGACCTTGGCAACAAGGTGATACGTCCGAATAACTTATACTTACGTGGTGATTATCTTGGAATCTGCAGATGTTTAAAAAAATCCAAGAGACCTCCTCAACTTATAAATCTACAGTCCTCCTTCTTAGATCTTCACTGAGCTCCTTGGAATTTCCCGGGGGGGGGGGGGGGGGGGGGGGGTATTGTTCTTGTTTGTCTGTTTGTTAACAATATTATAGCAAAACAACCAGTCAGATTCATACAGAATATGCACGAAATTCTGTTGATAGACCAAGTAAAACCAGAGTTATTATCAGTAATTTACGCCATGCTTTTTTCTGTGTGTTGGTGCAGGAAGAAACAGTAAAAACTGGATCTTCATTAGCAGAAAGTGCTTGTGGAAAAAAAAAAATCACAACATCATCTACTGGTGGAAAAATACACCACATTAACCAATCAAAAAAATTATATGGCAACGTGTAGGATTTGTTTGCTGAGGAACAGGTGAAACTTGAGAGCAATGGTGGAAAAAGACAGACAGTGATATTGATAGTAAGTTTTGAAATTTGAGAGATTTGAGCATGTTTGGAGTGTATAGTCAGTGTGCAGTGTTGTGTGTTTAGTGTGTTGTGTAGTCATGGACAAGGCAGAGTCAAATGCAAACACTGTCTTCAGCTGCACAACAGGAGGAGTGACACACCTGGAAGTGTCAGGCCTATGATTGGCCCCTCTGTCTTGTGGTGGACAGGAATTGTTTTTTGGAATGGCACAAATAATTTGTGTAGAATCTTATTGTGACACCTGATCTGTAAATACTTGTAGAAAAAAAATGCCCGAGTCATTTTGATGTAAATAGTTTTCTATAACTTTGTTGTCTGCTAAATTTTTACATAAGGTTTTGGAAAATTACAACTTATATTTTCATTTTAAGTTGCAAAAACTGTTTGTTAAACATCTTTTTGGTTTTTACAGTTTTTTTGTGTGATTTTTAGGTCTAATGTATTAATACAGCAGAATGAAAAAAAACTGGACAGTCACACATGTGAGGTTGTGCTGAAAATGACACAAAACAAGGTATAGTAAACTATTTTTAAGGTGAAATATAAATACAATATAAACTCTACATAGAGCAAAATAATAGTAATAATAATAAAAAAAAAAAATCATATCTCCCTCAAAACCTGTTGGATTCATCAGATATTTGGTACACAGTTATGGAGGGACAAGAACTAGTGCCAAACTGAACACCATATGGATCCAATCCAGACTCTGGATTTGCACGCTACTTGAATTTAACATAGGAAACTCCATTTAATGCATATTTTTGGCCATATCTCGGCTGAAAAAAAAAAATTCATTTTTGCAGTAAGAAGCATATCACTTTTGTTCATGGACATTTCATCAGGATATGATCCAGATATGTAAATATACAACACCCCTATTATCGCCCGCCTGACAACTATTGTATTTTCTCACTGTAACTGATAAAGAATGAAAGTGACCATAAAATGAAAGTTATTTTACATCAACTTTTTAAACCTTGGATTTTTATGGGCATGGACGACAGGACCTGTGTGTTATCTCAGTGATTCAGTGTTTGCAGAGTGACACGTTTGTGAGACGGACAACGTTCAAATCAGCTAAAACGTCTGCCGGGGGCGGGGTTTGTTGTACCTGCCTTGTTTTGAGTATTGGTCAATCCAGTGAGTGCTGTCAAACAAATCCTTTTTATGCTGCCAAAGAAAACCTACCAGCTGTAGTCAATCATGGTCACTAATAAGAAGTTAATAGGCTTTGGCCTGGTCACGTTCAGCACCACTTATTAAAGGATTTAAGTGAGTGTATGCATATTTTTGACTGTGTGGGTTAGAGAAAACTTATGGACTCAATTCTTGTTCTTTTTGAAGTCATTAAAGATGCTGTTCAATCATTCCACCCTGGAAAAAAGAACAGTTCAAAGAAACCATTAACCCCCCCCAAATTACCGTGACACTTATTCCCATGATGATAAACTTCTGAATACACTGTATATCAGATTTTTCAATCGGTATCAGTCTTAAAAATCTTATATGAGTTGGGTTCTAGTCACGATTGACGTTAACTCTGTAACTAAGATCTGAACGTATACTGTAGGAGCTTCTTTATAATGAGAGAGAAGAAGCTGTTCAGTTGTTTAAAATCATTTGAAAACAGTCTGCGGTTTAGTCAAAAACCTTTGCAAACATACGCACAAAAAAAATCCTATTGGTATCACAGGCAGGAATGACCCCCAAACTGCTGACCCTTAGCTTCCTCCATGATACCCTCCTGTTACCGTACGGTGCGGTGCAGATCTGAATTAAATAGATCGGCCCCATGGATCAGACTGTTGTCACCTTGGGGTTAAAGAGGGGTGGAGCACTGGAGCAAACAGCATTCTGGCACCTTCAGTTAATGAAGGTGCCAAAAATCTGATGTGCAGTTAAATACAAAATAATGTCAGACAAGTTCATTTTTCTTGTGCTGGAGCCTGACGGTCCTTCCAGCTGATTCCACTGAGCCAGTTAAGTCACCACATGGTCCCACCTGCACAAATCCTCGTCACTGTCACCGCACCCGTGCTGCAGTTGTCAGTAAAGTTGAGGTTGTGGTACTTCCGCGTATAGCTAGTTCTGCTCAAGGGGAGTGAGAATAAACAGAGCAAAGTGACAGGTAAATTTAAACGGCTCAAAAAAATATCACCAAACACAGCAAACTGTTTCAGTACAATTTGGCACACCTGCATATCTGCTCAAAAAAAAAACACATTAATGTATGATAACTTCACTCTCAGAGATGGAGAACGATGTAACGCTTTCTTGCATCTCTCTCTCTCCATCTCTGAGGGCAGGAGAGGTAGATGAGTGCTTATTGCTCAGCAAGTGACATTTGATAAACTGGAAATTTAAATCTTAATGACTTTTTTAATCACACATTGGATCTGTACATATCTTGCTGAAGTTATCAGGTTCATATTGTGAAATGGCTTTGACAGCAAATTAAATGATAATTTAATGTTATTCAGAAGTCATATATCATTGCTACTTTAGCTGCAGGATGGCAGCAGAGACATAAGAGAGAGAGAGAGAGTATTCAAATCTATAGGAGGATTTTCTAACGGTAAAGATGGAGGTAAAGGTTCTTCCAGGGGGGATAAGCTTTAAAAAAATTCTTAGTGGGCAAAGTCAGCAAACCTTTAGGTGATTTTTGACTATTTTAGACATAGGATATTCTAGACTTGCAGCTTTTGACAAGTGAAATGAAAGTTAATTTAGATAATGTTTCAAAATAACCCAGATGCATTTCAATATTGCTGATGGGTAACAGGACTTGGTTCTAAATGGGCTTGAGAAAGGCTCGAGAAATTAATGTTAGTCAGGACATGTATCCATGTATCTATGTTGGATACATCATACGAGGAGGAGCTGGGGTGAGGTGGGTTGCAAAGATGCTTGCAGATGCACAGCAACTGTGGCGCAGCTAAAGCGGCTTATAGCGTGCCCCTATATGACATTTATCAATTGTTCTTGTGTACCATATTCCAAGTTAAGTTTTTGAGCCCATGCTATTTAAGAAACACTTTCAGATATGCTTTTCAAATGCACATTCTGTCTACATGAAGTTTTAATGGCTTAGGAAATTCCCTTCTTTAATTGCCTGGTAAACAAAAGTGCCCCCATGGTGCCTTACTTTTAATCTAGCAGGAGCGAATTGACCTGAGCAAGCAGCCCTAGCTGGATAATAATGTACATTTCTAGTAGGGTGTACACTGCCAGAGAAGCACTCTCTGTTTCTTTATGCTTAATTACATTGTAGAAAAACCCCAGAAGGCTTTATTTCAGCATTTTCTTTTCTATTATCCAAGAGAGACATGTTTGCATATCAGACCTAACCAGGACAACTGGGCTTTGCCACTAGAAATCTGCACTTGATAAAGCATGCATCCAGGGAGTATTCACTAACAAGAAGAAAGGAAGGATTGCTGAGCCTATTATTTTAAGTAAAAACAAGAGTTTTTTAATATGCTTCAATATTATCTTGAAATGTCAGTGTTTTCACGACAAAGATTCTGGCATTTCAGTAAAAAAAACTACTTAATTTGCATTTCTGCCTTTTTCTTTTTTTTTTTTCCCTTTGTGGTGCTGCAGAAGAAGGATGTACGCATGCTGAGGTTCATCCAGGAAGTGAACACCACCACACGCTCCTGTGCGTTGTGGGATCTGGATGAGGACACCGAGTACATCGTCCACGTTCAGAGCATTAGCATGGGAGGCAGCAGCCCTCCCAGTCAGCCTGTGCTATTCAGAACGTCAAAGGAGTCCGAGAAGATGGCTTCCAAGAGCCCCGGTGAGAGAGAAATTAATACTTTTTTTTTATGTCAGAGTCTAGATATTTTAAAGTTTTTATTGGGATTATCAACCTGAAACTGGATGCAAACGTAACATTAGGGCTGGTATTAATGAAAGCAGAAAGATTAGTTTGCAAGAGGTGAAGAGAAGAGCTTCACCTCTCCAATTTTCTCTTGACTTGGATAAAGTTCCCCAAATGTTTCACTTGGCTTCTTGTTCAAAACTGTCCCTTAAAAATTGTGTATTCCTCAGACATTTCTCAGACAGACACAACCTGTGAATGTTTTAATTTTTTCTTGCACACCACATGCTACAAACACACATATGAATAGATCATTTAAATTCAGTGCATGCTGGGCTCACAAATCCATAAAAGCACGCAGAAAAAGTAATCGTGCGTCAACATAAGGACACTCAGGGAGGAAACTAACATTCTGCTCGCCTATCCTTCCCCTGCTGACGCACACAAATCTAAATGTACACATTTGCACTTAATCCGCAGGTAGAAGCACTTTAATAGCAGCTTTTAAACACAGACAATGACACAGAGGACTAACGTTCCCTTAATGTTTCATCGGGACAGAAAGAATCTCTTTTTTTGACAGTTAAATACTAACAAAACACAGGATTTGCCATCTTTGCGAGAGTCCCTCCTATTCGATGTATTGTTCTCATTCTCAGGCACAGAGGCTGCTGTTATCAGGAGCGGCTTGCACTGCTTCCAATTTTATCGTGTCCGACCCAGTTACTGTGCCAAAAGCAGCTGCTTCAGAGGGATACGGCGAATGCTAAACACTCATCAGCAGCAAAGTGATAAGAGTGGAAACAGGAGGCATTAGGGAGCGGCCTATTCCCTGGAAACACCACCGTGAGGGAGCTTGTTGAGGGCCCTGTGAGGCAGAAATGTGTTGGTCAGTGGTGTACAGTGTGAAAAATCTAAGAAAACTTATGAAAACAGTAAAAAAAAAAAAAGCAACATTTTAGTACATTTTTCACTAGTACATACAAAGGGCCATTTTTAATACTTGCTATTTGTTTGTTAACTTTTCAGTTCTTGCTGCAGTAGCAATAGGAGCAACTTGTAAGTCTTGGTGATTTATGAAACAATTAGGTTCTTAATTTCAAGACATATATGCAGGTAGATGTGGGCAGATTTATCAGCACTGCGACCACCCATTTTCTATGGGCAGATTTTATCCCCTGTAGCTAGGAAGGCAATTAAGTTAAGCTGCATGAGTTGGCTGCATCCAGCTGACTTCATTTTAAATGGAAAATCATGTAAAAAGGGTCTCACTTACTTTATGCACTTCACGAGCACACAGCACTCCAAAAATCTAAACCTGACAAATCCCTGACAAAAAAGGGTCAGGAAATGACACTTTTAGCTGTTTAACAATAGACTGTACATAAAAGATGGCTGTTGCCACTGTTAGGTCACCCATTGGTATGTGGACTCCTTTTTTAAAGGCTGAAGTCATTTTTGCCTTCAGAACTGACCATATTTTATAGACAGGGTGGATTTCTAAGTTATCAGCTAACAATTGCTAACAAGCAAAAATGTATCCTGTGACTATATGAGTGCATTAGACAGATACAGATATTTGTTCATTCTTGATAACATACAAATTAATGAAATAGGAACAAAATACAAGAATTTCACTCACCAGAACTGGTCCACAGACTTCTTGGTGGTCTGTTAGTACAGTTAGCCAAGTCACATTATTAGTCAGATTAAAAATGCTTAAAGGCACCAACACCACAAATACAGTCCAGCAGTCACTTGAATCAGCTGATGTGAAACCTAGCAGGTATAGCTGCCTACTTGGCATCCACCTGTCAGTCAAAGGACCCATGGCCCTACTAATGCATAACTGAAAGCCTTAATACAATTCAACCTGGTGCTAAAGATTTATAGAGGGAAGTTACCCAAAGAAACCAACACAGGCTTTTGTATCTGGCTGATAAAATGATTTCTGTTTTAAATTTGGGCATTTTAACACGGGACTCGAGACGAATTTACTTGCTTTTAGAGTCAGCCTTAAGTGGCCATTCAAGGAACTGCAGTTTTTGGCAGTTGGGTGTTGGCTCATTTTGTGTTTCCTAAGCTAAGTTTGCCACTTACTATTTACTTTGGCATAAAGAGAAAGCTGAAGCTTGGCAAAACAATCTGAAAATCAGTTCACTGTTCTGAAGTGAGTTTTAATTTTTGGTCAACTGGTAACTTCTCGGTTTATTAATGTAATAAATCTCTGGTGTAAATTATAAATCTTAATGGCGATGGACATTTTTGTTATGTTGTAATGTACGCAAGGTCACGTGATGTCAATGTTGAGCACAACAGCTTGTCTTGATGTTTGGGGGCTGCCTGACTTTGATGGAAGTATCTTGTCTGCAAATAGTGTGTGCATGTGTGTGTGTCGGTGGAAGCATTCATTAGCTGTCCTGATTAAATCTCCCAGCCATTACTGCTCTGCTCCCCTTCTAAGCAGGTATTAATCAGCCTGACAGGATTTAGTATCTGTAGGCGCAAAGCAACACAACACGAAGCCTGCCTGCATTTTTCTGTCTGTGTGTTCACGTGCAAAGATATTATAGAAGTTTTGAGTGCACAGCCATTTTTATGTGGTAAAACTTTAAGTTGTTATGGGATTTATTTGTTTTTTTAATGCTGGTTATTACATTATATAGGCTGCTGAAAAAGCCAAAGTTTGGTAAATAAATCTTTTTGAGCAGTAAAATATTACAAAACCTGCCTGCTGTCTGAACTGTTTCTACGTTTAATTTATCTCCAAAATTGTGCTGAGCACTATGTTGCTCTGCAGCAGCAGGCTGCTCTACAGTAACACAGCTGCACTCATTCATGTATAGTCTGGAAGGTTCCCAGTCAAACCACTGTCTTCACAGCTTTCCCAATAAAACTGCAGCAGTTTTGGACTTCTCCATATAGAACAGTTGTATTGGCTTTACAGTCAATCCTAATTCAGGCCCCATACACTTGTGAACTGAAATAATAGAGTAGTATTAAAGCTTTAATTGGTTTTGTCTTCTCTGTAGACTCACATTTGAATCAGTGGACAAGAATCTAATAAGAATCTGGTTTACATGAACACTTCATGCTGTGTTTTCTCTCAGTGTTTTAATTTAAGAGATAAAGCAAAGCAGTGTGTTTGCATGCATTCCCCATTTTGGTTAAAAAATGAAGCAAATGCAGAAATTCCAACAACTGCACTTCATTGAATGGCCACTTGAGGCTGGCCACTGAGTTTGATCCCATAGGCTCCCATATTAAAATAACCAACTGTACAGCAGAAATAAACACATTTACATGCTGGTATAAAAAGCAGTTTTGGTTTCTGTAGCTTATTTGCCTGCTTTAAATTTGTGTTAAAGCCTAAAGTTTGCATTATCAGGGACACAGCTGCTTTGAATGACAAGCCAACACAGGCTGCCAGTGGTGTTGGTGGCTTTTGGAAAAAATACAATTTCTGTAATTATCTAACAAATAACATCACTTTCTGTGTAGTTAACTGTACTAACAGCTCTTCTAGGAAGTCGGTGTTCTAGTTTTGGTGAGTGAAATTGTATTCATTTATATGTTACTTGCCATTAATTAGCAGTCATTAAGTTGAAGTAGAGGTTTCAAAATTTAATGTTGATTCATTTAATGATGTTGACTTAAACAGTGTTCAATGTGACTACTAATTTAAATTCATGTAAACCTGCTAAAACTGATACACCGTGCAAAGTGCATATCTCCCACAATGGAACTCCACTGAGCTTATGAATGACTATGTCTACAGAGGCTCGATGGCTGATGCTTATGTTACCTTCACTTGCCAAGGGAACAACCTCAAGGCCACCATTCTTACTTTGCAGCCACAAAGTACTGAGCTGGTCTGCTGGCTGATACCTCTGCACCTCTTCTTATAGCTTCAGGTCTGCCCTCACAACATAAACATATAATCTGCTCTTGCCGACTTTTTAGAGTATAACCTTTCCTCCGTAAACCCTAAGGACTTAGTTTGAGCTCAGAGGAATCACCATGGCAACAGTAGATTTGAGAGCAAGCCAGACCAGAGAAGTGTCAAAATCATCATCCCCGACTCGAGACAAAACTGTGATGTGAAGAGACCGGACTTGGCGATGAAATGCGCCCCTTCCTTAGAGGTCAGAACTATATTTACTTGTACCTGATAATATTTTGAGATAACTGCAAGGGTACCGGCTTGCTGAGTGGTTCAGTTCAATTCAGTTTTATTTATATAGCACCAAATCAGTATGTACTAAAAACAAACAGTTGCCTCAGTATATATTATATTGTACCCTAAAATGATTGCAGAGAAAAGCCCAACAGTCAAAGCACTTGGCAACAGTGGGAAGGAAAAACTCCCTTTTAACAGGAAGAAACCTGCAGGAGAACCAGACTCAGGGAGGAGCAGTCATCTGCCGTGACCGGCTGGGTTAAACGTACAAAACTATTGCATGTGACAGCTATCATAAAGTTTTGGTGTTGCATCAGTGAAAGCAAACCTAAGAATTCACATCAAGTAACTTAATCACAACAAAAGTGACGCTCATCCATAAACACATTCAGCTGGTAGCCTGGTAAATGAATTACTATTTCACTCACTTTTTATCACTTCAGAATATAATATCACAATCAAATGTAACAGCATCTTATATCATCAGCGATGTTTGTCCTGTTCGATTTCATTGCACTGAGGTTTTATTTGCTGTCAGCTGCATATAGAGTACAGTGTACCTTTAAGATCAGCTCCTTTCAACCAGTGTGTGGTCAGCACCTCCTTTGGGGATATGCACATCATCCTAAGATGCAAGCCCAGACAAAGCATTGACAGTGATGTCTTTTTTATGTTTTGTTTTGTTTTGTTTTTTTTACCCTTTAGATAATAGGCTGAGCCAGAGGAAGCAGGCTCTGGCTGGAGGAAGGAGGGAGTTGGACTAGGGGAATATGGGATGTAGCACAAGGCCTTATGTTGGCAGCAGAGAGGGAGAGGTTGTAGTCCAGACTGTGTTCAAACCTTTAACCCAATGATTGGTTCTATGCTGCCGCTGCCAGAGTGCTGTCAGCAAGAGAAACACAGTGAGTGATGGGGTAGGGATCCAGCTTGCTCTGTCTCTGCAGACCTCTGCTCTCGCTTAGCTTTAATTACACTGACCAGAGTAGAGAATTTACACCAGTCAGCCTCTCTGCTCTCTTGTCACCCTGTTTGATTCTTTTATCTTTCCCTGCAGAGTTTCAGAGTAATGGCAGTTTCACATTTGCTCTATGGGACAGTGAAGTGCAGCATCCTCACTGGCACACTGTTGACTGTGTACGCCTTTGTGTGTTCTCTCTCCAGACGAGGTAACGATGGAGGAGGTCGGTGATGCTGCCCAGCTGAGGGCAGGAGAACTCATCATCATTGTAGTGGTGCTCGTCATGTGGGCAGGTAATATTTCTGTTCAGCAATGCACATTTGTCACCACAGACCTTATAGGAATTCACTGTCTTTGGGGCAAATGTGCTCGCTGAGTGAGTTCCTATTAAGAGACAATCACTGGCTGTGGTATCATCCCTCTGTGATGAGTACTGTGTCCCCTGCAGGGCTTTCGAGATGACGTGAAGATAGCAAGTGTGAATATGGGCGACAACACATGAAATCATCAAATCCAAGTTTCAATTCTATATATTCATCAGCAGAAGGCAACTACAAAAAATAAACTAGAGGCCTATCAGCAGACAAGCAGCTCTTATGTGAAAATGCTTGTCAAAATGGACAAAGGAAATAATTGTATTATTTTTTTAGATGTATAAATTTGAGCAAATTAGCAGCCTTTAATATTATCTCCAAACTATAATTTGTTAGGAAGCTATTGGTTATATGCTTTATCTATGTGTGCGTTTTAGATATATTATTATAGTGTTGAGGTCAGTGCTCATAAAAAGTATTTCATATTGCTCATTACTTTTTTAGGTAACTTAATAACTCTACTACACTTAAAACTAATACCTAATATGGCTGAGATGCATTTTCACAGAATCAGGCTTTGACAGTACTATAAACCTTAAGCCTGGTTCATGAGAGCAATAAACCAGGTGTGCGCTGAACGTGATGTCACAACTGCTCATGCACCTTCAAATTTTTGTAACCTGCACGGCCTAAAGACAATAGTGTACGACTGTGTCAGTCTTTAGTGTCATTTCAGTGATGTATCTGTACAGGAGCTCAGTCTATATCTTGAATCCTCAAAATCTGTAGACTGCTCCAACATTTTCTGCCTCCCTACACATGACCTCAAACTTGTGGATTGTAGTGTAAGTGTGTAAGAAAAAAAATCCTTTGTAATCCAAGTTATAACGTAATTATATCTATAATGTGATTACTGGATTTTGTATAGTAAGGTTTTACAATAGTGCATTACAGAATATATTGTGATTACAGTAACAGGTTACAAAGTAAAGTGTTAGTGCTGAGTGTTACATTACCCTGGTTATTTAAAGCAAGTACATACAGTAGTTCCTTTATTATGTCAGAAATGCCACTTACTCCAGAATGCAACCAATTCAGTTCAATTCAATTCAATTTTATTTATATAGCACCATCTATGAGCACACATTTGGCAACAGTGGGAAGGAAAAACTCCCTTTTAACAGGAAGAAACCTCCGGCAGAACCAGGCTCAGGGAGGGGCAGCCGCCTGCTGCGCCCGGTTGGGGCTGAGGGGAGAGAGACGGGACAAAAGACATGCTGTGGAAGAGAGACAGAGATTAATAATAACTAGTGATTAAATGCAGAGTGGGGAATAAACAGAGTAAAAAGAGGTGAATGAAAAGACACACTCATGGGAACCCCACAGCAGCCTAGGTCTATAGCAGCATAACTAAGGGATGGTTCAGGGTCATCTGCTTCCCATTCTACTCTTAAGTATCCGAGGAACCACAAGTAAGCCAGCAGTCTGAGAGCAAAGTGCTCTATTGGGGTGATATGGTACTATGAGGTCTTTATGATAAGATGGGGCCTGATTATTCAAGACCTTGTATGTGAGGAATTTAAATTCTCTTCTAGATTTAACAGGGAGCCAATGAAGAGAAGCCAACATGGGAGAAATATGCTCTCTCTTTCTAGTCCCTGTCAGTACTCTAGCTGCAGCATTTTGAATCAGCTGAAGGCTTTTCAGGGAGCTTTTAGGACAGCCTGATAGTAATGAATTATAATAGTTCAGCCTAGAAGTAATAAATGCATGAATTAGCTTTTCAGCATCACTCTGAGAAAGGATGTTTCTAATTTTAGAAATATTGCGCAAATGCAAAAAAGCGGTCCTACATATTTGTTTAATATGTGCATTGAAGGACAAATCCTGGTCAAAAATGACTCCAAGGGAGGCTGCCCCTCCCTGAGCCTGGTTCTGCTGGAGGTTTATTCCTGTGAAAAGGAAGTTTTTCTTTCCTATGGTAGCCAAGTACCTGCGCCTAGGGGGTCGTCTGATGTTGGGATTTTTTCTGTCTAACATTGTAGAGTCTTTACCTTACAATATTAAGTGCCTTGAGGTGACAGTTGTTGTGATTTGGCGCTACATAAATGAAATGAAATTGAATTGAACTCAATTGAATGTTTACATACACGGGCAGCACAGTGGTGCTGCCTCACAGAAAGAAGGTCCTGGGTCCGAATTCTCCACTTTCTGTGTGGAGTTTGCATGTTCTCCCTGTGTCTGCGTGGGTTCTCTGGCTTCCTATCACAGTCCAAAAACATGTAGTTAGTGGGGTTAGCTGGTGATTCAGAATTGCCTACAGGTGTGAATGGTTGTCTGTCTCTCTGTGTTAGTCCTGTGACAGACTGGTGACCTGGCCAGGGTGCCTCTTGCCCTACGGCTCATCATTTTATCACCGTTGAGATTTGCAGCTGAGATACATAAACTAGTGTAGTGTAACTGGCTGTTACACATTAGAGGGAAAGTCCAGGATCACCAGAGTGGAAAAGATTCATCCTCTGGGGATTGTAAATACCTTTTCATAATTTCATTCTAATGTGTCTAATAGTTTTTGAGACATTTTAGTCTACTCCATAAAACAAGTAACAGAGACTCAAAAACAGTGCTAGCAATCTTATATTTTTCTACATGCACATAAACTACATAAACATTTGGTCATATTCAATTCTGCGTCTTGCTAGCCTCAGAAACTCTGACTCATGTATTATAACAGGCTGTTCCTCAGTAACAGAGGACTTTATGTCATAACTTAGGTTCACATCAAAGTTTTCTCTTTTCCACTCAAGATTAAGTGCTTTGTGGTGAAAAATGTAGACTAAATTATACCACATCAACACAAAACATAAGCCAATAGCAAACCAATATTTTCATCATCACATCCTAATTGTTCTATCTTCACAATAACGTTTCAAACTGCAAGAACGTGGCTACTTGTTATTTAGGCCTCCCAGTGATTAGCTGTATGATGCATCTCAGCACTGTTTTACATATGCACACAGCTATAAATATCCCTTCCTAACCCAGTTCACCAAGTGTAATGATATACAAATATGGCCCAAATACTGTATAAGGTGTATATACAGTACACACAGTACTCTGCAGGACGCAGAAGGATTTCCCTTGCCTATTAGCTGTGAGAGGATGAGAGGCTGGGGTGGATTCAAAGACAGTTGGAGAGCGAGCATTGTGGAAGAAGAAGAGTGAAAAACTAAGTCGATCGAGTTTCGAGAAGAGAAAAAAAGGAGGGCATGGTGGGAAAAAAAAATGAAAGTGAAGGAGACGATTTATGTTTTTCACTTTTTAATTGGGCCTGTGGGGAATGCTGGGGGATATCACAGTGAGATATCCCATCTTGCCCTTTGGTATCGCAGTGATCAGATGAGTGGAGGCTGACATAAGCAGAACCGCTGAGGCTGAAGCCCATTCAGGCCTGGATTGCACCCTCCACGTGCTCCCCCACCTTCATGAATTATTCCCTTTCTCCTTTCTCCACGCTCGTTCTTTATCTGCCATCGCATCTGTAACTCCTCTCTGCCATGTTTTTAATCTCCCTGACTGAAGGCAGGCTCCACGCGGCTATCGCAACTTCAAGTTCATATCACCATCTGCTCATTTCACACTGCCCGTGTCTCTGTTTCTCCCAGCTTCGTTTGAATGGCCTTAACGACACATCAGTAGCATGTAGCATCACTTCCAGCTGCTGAAATAAATACATTTACATGTTTTCAAGCCTGGGAAGACCAAAAAAAAAAAAAAAAACCAGCACTGCAGCAAATCTAGCATTGTGGATGGCGAAGTAGAAGCTGCGATTGCTTCTTTTTGGCTTAAATTAGGCCATTTTATCAATTTGTCTTCAAATTTTCTAATGTAAACAATGTTTTATCAGTTTTCCCTCTGCTGTTGAGGATACTGAGGCTTTCTGAGGTATCTTCAACATTGCTCATGGAACCTTTTTTTTTTACATTGTCTAACAAGAATAAGGCTGTTGATGTATGTACAGCAGATGTAGGAATCCTGTAGTTTGTAAAGTAGTTGAATAACACAAGGGAATGTAGCTCAGATTAATCTGACCTATTATGTTATGCTGTTGAAAGACCAGTCGAGAAGCAAGTGTGGGAAAGTATGAAATAATCCCATGCTGGATCGACTGGAAAGAGGATGTCCTTGGACAAGAAATTAGGAAACATAGAGAGGGTGTGCGATGTATTTTTCTACTATTTTCAGGTTAACATCCGGATTCAAATTTAGAAATGATTACCTTGTGTTCACGCCTCTCTGAATAAGATATGCACCACAGCCATCATCCACCAGGCTTGTAGCCTACAGCTTGCTAGACTGTTATTAGCATTTTCAGCCACTAAAGTAGGGGACTCATGGGAAACACACTCCCCTCGATATGCACAATATTTTATTGCAATGCATTTTCAACATCTTTATATAGACCCAGCTGCCTGAGATGTTGTTGCATTTATAAAAAAGGGATTGTTGTTTTTTCAGCAGTGGAATTTTTTTAATTCCCAAAATGCAATTGTGAATTATGAGCTCATAGTACCAGTGAATCATTTATGGCAAATGTAATTATCCCTGCACAGCCATAAAAGACAGTACTTGTCTTTTTTAGTATCATAGGTATCTTTGTACCAAGGATGCAATTCCTCCAAAGCTGAAGGGGGCGACAAAGTGTTCTTGTCTTGCCTTACATGCTGAAAAAGACTAGGAATGCCAATTTTTACTTGCTGCTGTTAAATCAACAGAATTCAGAATTGTGTAATTCTGGTGATACTGATACAGACAACCAAATTTCTGGTATCTTCACATCCCTGTTGCAAGGCTCCATTGTGGTGGTTTCCAAGTTGCTGTATGTAAAGGTATAAAGGTGACAACATCAACCCATATTTTACATGTAAATATTACTGTTATTATTATTATTATAGCAGAGAATCATGATGTGCATTTGTCTCTCAGGGGTGATCGCCCTGTTTTGTCGTCAGTACGACATCATCAAAGACAACGAGCCCAACAACAACAAGGACAAAGCCAAGAACTCCTCAGAGTGCAGTACTCCTGAGCACCCACAGGGGGGGTTACTGCGCAGCAATGTCTAAGACCAGCCCTGCATCGCCTTCTGCAATAACCAACTACTTAAACCTCAGGACAGGTGAGGCCTGGAAACCCTTACTATCATTTGCAAAAGCTCCCATCTTACCTTACATCATACCTCAGAAATATCTCTTTTGTTTTGTTTTATGCATTTTTTCTTTTTGAGGGAGCAACCTTAATTAAGCCACAATATCAACATTAATATAAATGGTTTTTCTTTGACTTTTTCAGGAGTTTCAATGCCAGTGCCTTTCTGTAGCACTACCAAAGCTAAAGCAAATTGTATTGACTTCAATTTGTCTTCTCTAAGACAAGAGCCATTGTATCAGTGTATTATTTTGTGAGAATAAAATGTGAGCATAGACGGTATGCAAAGATGGGCATAGTTACTGTGACATTACCGATTTATCAGAAGGCTGATCTTAGCTATTCATCAATCTACTGTATCAGTATCAGCATTTAAACCATCTGATAAATGAAGATTTAAAGAGTAAAGATAAGTCAGGAGAAACACCCTTCAATTACGTTATGAGTGTTGACGTTGCATGGTTTGTCCGCCAGAGAGAGCACTCTGCAATTTCCCTGTTGGCTGTTTGGAACGGCACAAACATGACAACCAGCTGATCCGAGCAAAGCAGGGGAGAGCGTAAATGAGTAAATAAATAACTGAACAAAACAAATGCTGGACAAATCTGACAGAGAAAAAAAAATATTGGCCAATATATTGCAATACTGGACTTTTAAATCACCAAATATTGGTATCGGTATCTGTCTAAAAAACCTGTATCCATCAGGCTTTAGTGATGTCAGTGCACGCTGTGCTATTATCAGGTAGCAACTCGTCAATCACAATGCAGGCTTGCCAAAAAGCATAACCTGCTTTATCGTTCTTTTTGACTCTGACAGGGACAATAATTTCTAAAAGAAAAATCATGTTCTTTTCAGCAAAATCTTCAACTAGTGATCAAGACCATAAACTCATCAGCTAAGTGGTGACTTAATTCAAGGAAGCAAAAGGCTAATTTTCCCACTGACTTCTATAGTAGTCAAACCTCTTTTTGCAACTAGAGAACGACCTTTTCAGAGCTAAAAACTAAGCCCATCTTTTAAAGATAATTTGTGATTGTGAGGTCCTTTTAGCTTAGAGCAGTGTTTTCATATCTTGTAAGTAGGGATGCAAACTTTAAAGAGCTCTCCAGTATAGGCTGTTGACAGATTTATTAAGTATAAAATGACTCAGCAGAATACATAGAAAAGTCAGCTACCGATGGAGTTTTAATTTGGCTCACAGACTAATTATCTGACTGCAATTCCACTCATTTTAATTTCTGTCGCGTTCTCTTGTCATTTCTGCTGTCAAAATCAGCTTGGCCTGGAAAAGGAAAGGCCCTCTGTTTAATTATTAGTTTTAGTTTTGACTGCAGTTATTCAACAAGGCTTAGTAAATGGTCAAACAGGAACAAGAAAATACACTTTACAAATACCACAAAACAAACATTATCCCGACTGAAGATATTTAATTTTTTGCTTACTTTATACAACATCTTAACTCTAACTGCCTTTTGTCCTTCTTCGAGTACAATAACTCTTTTTCTTTCAGATCCTGAGACCAACAGAAAGCCATTCTCAGAAAACATACTGAAGAACAGATAATCCATTACAGAAACTCTTCTTGACACAATGGAGAACTCTACAGCTACAACAGGCACAAACCTGAACTTGCAAAATGAAAGGCTGCAAAACAGTGAAACAGGAAACACCAGATGATAAAACTGGACACAAGATATAAAAATGGCCATCGGACAATTTCTTCTCAACGAGGACTGCTTAACTCGTATGTTCCGGTTACTCGTCATCGGTGGCGTCGGATCTGGCGAGCAGATCGTTAAACGTGAATGTCAGCTTCAGGTTTGTATCGTCGGTCAGAGGTGGCAGAAGTGCAGACTGCCACGCACGAATAGCTGGTCCAGGTACCAGTCAGCACACAACAAAACAAGCTAAAGACTTTCTCTTTTTCTATGTCTGTCCATCTGCATTACCTCCTTCCTGTCTTTGTTACAGCCCTCTGTGTAGCAGCTCCTCTCTCTCCCTGTCTTTCTGTGTCTGTGTCTCAGTGATAAGCACATTGCTGTTTGGTGCTTCTCCTGTTGTGAGTGTTCGAGCCTTTACAATCCCGGTCTTGACTATGGAATGATTATATTGTTGGGTCAGATGAATTGCACACTGCACATTGATTTTTTTAAGGTTAGGGTTTTTCTCCTTTCTTAAAGGGAATCTTAACTTCAACTTGTCAATTCGGGGATAAAAGATGACTTTTTTTTATTATAGCTCGCTGTTTTGCTGATATGAGTTGGGTGAATACAGCAGTAGCCAAGGATGCAGGATACACCTTGAACAGATCATACGATCACCATAAAGCAAAAATCCATGCATGTGTACAATTACAGCCAATTTGTTAGTAGTTAACGTACCATGATTGTCCGTGCACCAGGGGAAGAAAAATAATGGCATAGCTGGAAAGGAACTGATTTCTGCTCATTAATGCATATTCAGCACCATATGTCATCTGTGGTCTGCAGCAGGATGTGCAGGGAATTTGGATGAAGATAATGTAGGGCATCATTCCTAATGAAATGTATACAGAGGGCAAAATGTTTGCCAGACTTTCTTGAAGACCAGCGGGAAAGCCAAGAAGTAGAAACTCAGAGACGACGCACTTGGCCAAGCGGCTGATGCTTCTTTGTCCATTTTCTGTCTGACCTGCTTTCATGCCTGGCGGCAGCTATGGGTTGGAATGGGTTCAGCTTAGCCAAACAGGTGTTTTGTCCAGGAATTCTTTTATATTCAGCAAATAGCACAGAAACCACCAGTACTGTTTCAAACCTATGATGGGATAAGTAGCTTCTGTGGTGCAGGAGGTAGAGTGGGACATCTACCAATCGCTACCAATTGCTCCCCGGTTCCTCCTTGAAGCATCCTCGGGTAAGATACTAAACCCCGTGTTGCCCCCGATGTGAGTGTGTGCGTGAATGTTAGAAAAGGGATGCAGTGACATGCCTCATCAATCATCCTGCTGCTGGAAAAAAACTCACCAGTGCACCAAATGCGTATTTAACTGCAGCTCAAAGTAGACCCCAACATATATAATCTGCTAATTCCTGATTAAGTAACATTTGTGACACAAAAAAATATGAGTGCCCAGATGCTTCATGTTTAAAAACAGAAAGTAAATGTGTTTATGGCAGTTCTATAGGTTTATGTCTTCAGCGGGAACAGATGGGTGACAAATGAGCGCTGCAGGCAGTTTAGCGAACAGATTGTCAGTTTTGGTCTTTTCTTGGGATTTGCTGACAAAAAAAAAATACAATAAGAAGAAACAAATTATCAAAACCAAAAGTAAATGGAGATATTTAAAGTCAGGGGAACTCATTATTTGCTACTCAAGTTCTTAAGCATGTGGATATTGTATTATTAAATGAGAAATCCAGTGTACATTTTTTATATTACTACTTCAAGGGATATATGTGCAGGAGCAAAACACTTCATCCAGCTAAAGATAAGGCTTCATTATCTTTTTTTTTTTGTTTTGTTTTTTTAGTTTCCTCTTAAATTATGCTGTATTAATCTACACAGTTACAGATATACTGGACCCCGACCCTTTCACCGATGCTGTCTAGTTGAGTTCACTCAAAAAGTCAGACAGACGTGCTGCGAAGCTGAACTCAGCAGAGTTGCATCCTTATTAGAGATAATGGGTGAATGTCTGAATGCCTCGCTGGTTGAGATGACTGCTAATAAGGAGCACATATACACACGTACACGTGCACACACGCTCATGCTGGATTTAAGTATTGCCATGTGCTGAGAGATAGCCAGGCTTTGTGTTCTCATCTCAATCAATTCTGCCAACCCAGCTCACCCTGCCATCCATTTTTCACCCTCTCCCTACTTTATCAGCCTTCCTTTTTCTTCCTCTGTCCCCGTCCACCTTCATCCGCCTCCATTCTCCCGTTTATGACTTTACCCCCACTTTCTACCCCTCTGTCGTGATGCTCTCTTCCTCATATATCTCTTCACCCTTCCTTGTTTCCACCCTTCACCAGTCTTGTCCTCACTTCTCTTCGCTCCCAGCTTTCCTCTCCCCTGGTTCTCATTATATCCACTCTCAGGCTCCCGTTAGCTGCTTTTTCCCTCTCGGCATCAGCTCTCCGCACTCTCATTCATTCGGCCCCGGCCCGCTGCCCACCCCTCGCTCCTCTGCCCATTTATCACCTTTTTGTCTCAGACTGGCTGAGATGGACACTTTACCTAGTAAACAAGTAAGAAAAAATAGACCAGTGGGAGGAGGAGAATGACAGAATCAATAAAAGAGAACTCAGAGGAAAAGGACAGATAAGATGCAAAGTGGAGAAGAAGCTTTTTTTTTTTTTTTTTAACTCTTAAGCACATTTAAATACAGTATGAGCAGCACTTAGGCCTATTACTGTACCTTTTTAAGTTTGTGGCTTTTCTAAAACAAACAAAAAAGAAAACTAAAACCAGAAGTGGAAGAAATTGTACTAATTTGAGATATAAATGTTAGCATGACTGGTTAACTAGCTAACGAGATCATCCTCGTCCAGACCAGGCAACTTAGCATTTATAGTTGCTAATTTGCAACTCTGCTCCTCTCTTTATTGGATTTGGATGAGGAGCATTAATTGTGACAGTACCAAGCACATTGGTTAGTCTTTATCCTTAAAGCATTTGTGTCCTTTGATGTGATAAGTGAAGGTTTGAATGTAATAGTTAATGTCCTCTGAAAAGCATCAGTTGGTGATTTTTATACAAGTCTTTTTGCATGATAGCATCATAGGCAAATCGTATTCAAGAGAGGGTTTTAAACCTGTATTTGGGGTTAACTCTAGCGTCACTAGCTTGATAACTATAGCACATATAATATGCTAGCATTCAGTGTTTTTTGAAGGCCAAAATCGGCAGTCCCTGGTTAGAAATGAGAAGCTGTTTTTGTCTAAAGTTGTGCACTTATTCAAAAAGATTAACAAGAATTTCAACTTAGGGGAGGTTTAGCACATGAAAAAAGGACATTTGGTTCAACACCTACAAAACCTTGTCTTTGCTGACCGTTGGTGGCTTAATTTATATTCCTTGTCATACAGAGGTGTACAGGCTTGACACTTTTGATCACAGAAGGCATAGAAACATGGGTTTAAAAATGAACTAATTCATTCACATACCCATTTCTTAAACCATATTGATGTAAAACAAGTGTTTCTGCAGAGCAGAGGGATTAAAAAAAATTACTTCTAATTAATGATGTGGTCATCTAGTAAAGTTTACGAACAGATTTTCTGACATTGAGAAAACCAAGTGTTTTCCACTGGAACAAAAACACAGAGGCAAAGACTAAAAGAGAAGCCTTGTGATTTTGGGGAGCACATGATACTTGAGGCGATGACAGAAGTAGGGCACCATGACCAGCACTGTAGAGCGCAGCAGAATTAAAGAACAAGCATGTCAAACAAAGTAGACTCCGGGGACGTGAATGTCAAGCTTTTCTAAAGTGTAGCTGGTCTTTTAGAAGCTGGAGTTAGACTGAGTGTTGTTGCTCCATCTGCACATGTGTACAAGAGGGAAAGCAGAAAAAGGTTCCAGTCAGCATATCTGGAAGTACTTTTAAATAACCCTCTTGTTTCCTGTTTAATTTAATACTGTGAAAAGAGGACAAGAAGCATATTCCTGTTGTGTCGATGGTGACCTGAGCACACTTGTAGACTGCTGTTACTGTCTTAATTCTATTATTTGCACCTCAAAGACAAATTCTGTTGACTGTTTTGTTATCAAAGCCTGTCCAATGTGAATTAGACCAGCTGTTAGCTAGGATAGATTAGTTCCAAGGCTCAAGCCAGGTTTTAAGCTAAGTCTTGGTGTTCAAAGTCCAACCTAACAGTTAATACCTGTTGCAGCATCCAGGCTTAAGCCTGGATGCATGTTGCGTATACGCAGTCGGGAGCACAAACCTGTAGCACTGTTGCACATCGTGCCAGATTAATGACTTCTCAGAAGGCAGGGACAGAAAGCAAAATTATCTGCTGAGAATATGCAACAATGAGGAGCTGACTGAGAGGTTTCATTTACAAATTATGTGAAGAGCGGTCACATGAGTAGCAGTTGGTGTTGGACCATATTCTATTGGCACCACTGCTCTCTATGTTGAGCAAACCAGGCAAACGCAGGTGAATCCTCTTTAAAATCATCAATAATTAAGTTGGTGCCCATTGATGTGCTTTTGCTTTCATTTCCCCTCCTCTAAGCAAGACAGCAGAAGACAGCATGTGCACTAAGATCAGGGTTAGTAAAAAACAGCTGGTGCAGTCAGCCCCAGATCTCAGAATCACTGCAAATATCCCTGATTATATTTGAAAATCAGGATGGATGGATGGATGGATGGATGGATGGAAATTGGTGCTAGCAGCTCTGGTTGGAATGAGGGCAGCATCTTCCTAGCTGGCTACACCTGGAGAAAACCATACGGTATAAAAGATGGGCATACTGTGACATCACCCATTGATTAGTGAAGTCTCATCTTCTCATCATTTTCACCATTGTAATTTTGGTGTTTTGAAACCAGATATGGTGAGAGCTGGGCAGGTCTGACTGTGAAACTGCATGCTCATTGGCTAACCTATTACTGACAAGTCATTAGCCAATGAGCTGGAGAGGCCTCCTTTCTTAACCAAGTTTTACAAAACTGACCTTATTTTTGTTCAATATGACCCAAAATGAATGAACACAAACTCAGCAGAAAAGCACTTCCAGAGGTCAAGTTGGATAGGACCAGTAGTCTTTTTGCATCTACAGTTATCGCCCCCTGGTGGCCATTAAGCAGAATGGATATTTAAGGCAAGTTGTGCTGCACAAGCTGTCATTCAGATTTAACAAATACAAGCTCCTATATTTACTTGTCTTTTTAACATCACTTTCTATATCACTTGTAATATGTTCCTTTTGGGGGGAAAACCTTTTTCTATAATAGTTCCATGATTCTGTCTCATAATGTTAGATTAATTTGACATCCCTTTGATAACAAGAATAATTTTTCTTTTAATAAAAGAGGATTTTTATTGTTTTCCTCAAACTCTGGTCATGATGTAAGAGTCATACTTTTACCAATTATGGCTTACAAGTCCATAAATATGATGAAATTTCTTTTGTTTTATAGTTTTTTATTTTGGAATTTAAAAAAAAATGTGGACTTATGAATGCACAGATCCAAACTGCTATTGCTTTTGACTCATAATAAAAAGGAGAACTACTGATTGAAATTAAGCTATTTGTAAGTGCCGGCTGCATCCTTGTTTGGATATTAATGTTCTCTTGTGGTTACTCAAAGAAAGCTAATATGTTGATATTCTTGTCACATACATGACGAGTGATCTTTCATCTTAATCGGGATGCATGGGTGTGGGGGTAAACGCTGAATGTTAATACTGTATGAAGGTGATAAAAGTACACCTTTACTTAGTAACTGTAAGGCTGCTGAAGCTGAAGTCATAATTTTCCTATACTGGCCTAATCCAAGCACAGATAGACACACACACTCACACACTTAAACACTCGCACATCCACCATGTCTTTTCTCCAACTGGCTGCAGTCCAAACTGACACATGGGGAGAAAAGCAGCAGAAGGCAGGCCTGTCCCAGACAGCTCAGTCTCTGTCAATCTGAGGCTGCAGGAAGCCACTGAACAGCTGCTCAAGGTGAACATCCAATGAGGCATGTGCAAATATGAAGCTTGAGACTGGGAGAGAGACCTAAAGACAGAGAGAGACCAAGTGAGACGCACAGAGGGGAGGATGAGTCAGAGACTCAGAGGGAATAGACTCATGAGTGGCAGACGCAGAGGGGCAGAGAAGATCGTTGCACCCAGTGGGGTTTGCTGAGTCAAAGCTCCAATTTCAGTCATGGTGACATGTTTGAATGCTAACATGGGTGTCTTTTGTTTGTGGCATGAAGGGGGCCTGAATGTGTCATCATCCACAGCAACTACCCCAGTAAAGGTAAAACAAACATTTGCACCACAGTGGATCTGACAACAACGTATCACACTGGCCAAATAATATCTGATCAGTCACCAGTTGTTACTCCACTTTGTGTCCATGAGGGTCCAGAAAGCAACTCGTATTTGCTGCAGAGGACTTTTAAGTGTTTATTCACACTCACAATCTCTCTTCTTTGTACGCCATAAACCCGGATATAACTATGTGATTTAAGTCATTGTGACATGATGAATATCTGTGAGCTTCTCAGTAACCCCAGCCTTAAACTGAACTCCTGCTCATCTTCAAACTGAAGCCTATAACATGGCTAAATTCAGCCAATTCCCACTGGTTTGCCTGTACTGTAGATGACTGGATGACTGAATATTGAGAACCTTGAATAATCACTCCAAGGCCCCACATAGTGTAGCAAAGAATAGGGCCGTTTACTTATGGCATATATTGTTCCTTATGTCAAAGCAAATAATCAAGAAGCATGGATTTACAGCAGAATAATGGAGTCTGTGTTTTATGTACAATCACGATGTCTGTTGAACCATTTTGATGTTAATGGGATAAAACCTGTTCATGAGGGCTAGCATGACTCTGCTATTGTTCACACCCATGGTATGTATAAATATACTATTTCTATGAAAATATAAATGTCTAATTATGTATCAACACAGAAAAGAAATAAAATATTTTCAAAGCACCACGTATGTGTCTTCTTGTTTGCTGCACCCCCTATACATGTGGAAAATTCTGTAATAATTATACATTTATACAATCAATTTAATTTCAGTTCAATTTTATTTACTGTATATAGCACCAGTCCACAATAACAATCATCTCAAGGCCTTTAACATTGCAAGGTAAAGATAGAGAACCCCTATGACAAAGTAGTACTTGGTGACAGTGAGGACGAAGAACTGTCTTTAAAGAGGAAGACATTGTGACAGAACTAGTTTGAAAGAAAGGGAGTCATCTGCCAGGACTGGTTGGGGGGCAGAAAAAAAGGAGCAAAAAAGTTATTGACCTGTAATAGTGGCACATGAACATGTGGGGAGTAAAAAGAGAGAAGTGAAAGGAAACCTGTGCATCATGGGAAACACCCCAGCATTCTTGGTCAGCTGATCCTTGGTGTTGTGGTGGGCCTCATTTCATTAAAGAGGGCAAATGCTCATTTTGAATCTACAAGGGACGTTCTATAGTGTGAAACCAGCTGTGAGAGTGAGCCTGTTTTCTATGTTGTGTATCCTTTACATGCAATTGGGCATAAAAAAGGGCACTCTATCCAATTAGAAGCCCTGTTGCTGCACTTCTCATGCTAAGACTTTTAGCTGCTCCTATTCATGCTGTGAAGAAGAAAAAGTATTGACTCAACCCCAATATTAGCCACCAGCACTAGAAAAGTGGAGTGAACAATAGCAAGATGTCATGGCTTGTAAGCTGCTGCCACTTCACGCTGTAAGGCTTAAAAGCAGAATATGACATAAATGAGAAATAAATGTCACTCTGAATTAATGCCAGATTTAACATATTTAAATTTAAACAAGCCCCCCCAAACTTCAAAGCTTGTTTCCTTCTCCTTGGTGAGGGAAGTTGGCAGATGGACTGTGATTTATTTTCTGACTACGTTTAAGAGTAAATGTAGCAGTCTTCTATTCTGTGCTCCATGGTTGACAGCAGCAGAGTTAAATAATCCACAGCATTCCCTGCACCTGGCCAGGTTTGGACCAAATTAGTCTAAGTTAATCTCATTAAATGCTGAAAAAAAATTGCAGTAATACGGATGCTAAAATTTGTTTTTTCCCAGGGCTACATTTGCACATGGGGCCATAGCTATGGGTGAGTTTTGCATATTCCCAAACCAACATGTGAAAAATCAATAAAGTCTAAAATGGTCAGGAGCTCTAGGGCCCAGGATATAATTCAACCTTGCTCCAATAAAAATGAACAAATGCTTAAAGGTGCAGAATTTAACTAAAGCTTCCACTTTCAGGGAGCAGCATTTTACCAGTATGTGTGTTTAGATGTAGTAAGATGTGAATCAGATTTGAAATTTCATATATATTCTAAGCTGTACCAATTTCCTCAAAAGGTTTTGCCTTTTGTCAGGTCACCATTGTAAAAATGTGCTCTTGCATGTAATGAATTGCCTGGTTAAAAAAAACTTACAGTGGATCACTGCACCTTCTTGTGACAGAAAGTGGTACTGCACAAAAGGACAGCCTGGCCCTACTTCAATTTCAGTTGATATCACTACAACACAACACATAGATTTTAATTTTTTTTTTTGGACATAAAGTCATAGTGGTTGTTTTCTCACATTCCTTTGATAGCTTTAGTTAATTTTTGGAAGGTTTTAAAGCATTTTTAAAACAAGATAAAAGAGTTTGCTTTACAAGGAGGATAAAATGAGGCTGCACCAAGGCCCAGCATAAGATAAATAAGGATACTATTACACTGTAAATCATACAAAGCTACTCAGGTAGAAGCCAAGAATGCAAATTTGTAGCTGGAAATTAATTAGAGGTCCTTTTTATGGAACACCATTTGCAGGACTTCTTTCCAACACATTATTCAATCTCATTAAGATGCATCAAGAGTTCCAAAAATAGACCTTGAGTTAAAATAATCAGTATATTAATGATCAAACTGTATCATGTCCATTAAATAGGAGGCAGGTAGCGCTTCACGCCAGCCTAGATGTGATCTCAATGAAAGATCAGTATCGGCCCAATATAGCAGATCACTTCAGAGCTTGGGAAGAGCAGATGTTATCTCTCTGAATGCTAATGAAGGGTGTGGGTGGCCAAAGTTGGCCTCTAGCATATGGGGTGTGACAAGGTTAGATTGCAATGGATGTGGCCCACGCCTTCCAACTCAAGGCTGGTTTACTGGGCTGGATCTTTAGTCGCTCTGCATCAATATAGCAACCCAGGAACACACACACACACACACACACACACACACACACACACACACACACACACACGCACCCAACTATCCAGGGCATCCTGCGGAACCAAAAACATAAATTAGACTGAGGCTCCAGAGAGCACACGACCACAGGTGTTCACACACTTTGGCTCACATACGCACACCAGCTAATGGTGTTGTGTCAAATAAAATGGTGATATTTGCTTTATAATGAATGGGGTAAACAGTGGTGGCAGATGATGACTGCGTAGATTGTCGGAGGAGGCTGAAGGAGCCTAATGATGCAACCACTTCTGTCTGTGCCTGCCTTGGATGGCTGAAGCTCAGATGGTGTCTGTCTGATGTGCCATGGATGTCAAAGATGAAGACAAGGACATGAAGAGGGACACACAATCATTCCCCATCAGCAGCACTTTAAACTGACTGAGGCTTTCCCATCCCCGTCACTGCTGCTTCATTTTGCAACCACTGGTGTTAACTGACGGATGGCGAAACAATGCAAAACTCATATCCCTTTGCAACTGCTCCAGTACACTACTGTGAGTAGGTCCCTTTATGGATCAAATTTATTAGATATGCGAATTAAAAACAGAATCAATTGCAGCCACTGTAGATTCATTTTCTTTAAAGCTATGGATTAGTTTTTGTAAATGTTTATTCAATGCTGTGCCAGCTCTACTGCAGTGCTTGTCTCAGCTATTCAATTACACTGAGCACACACCAGCAGTTATTTGTGTGTATGACATAAGCACTGGATATCCTCTTTGACCGCTGCAGAGTCTGTTTACCCATGAGATTTTACTGTTGAGCATAAGCCAGAAACTTGTATTCAACATGCTTATGCACGTCGGCCACTCTCTGCTTTATTCCCTATTGCACCATCTTTGCACTTGCATGTTTCCAGTACCGTGATTGAAAAAGGAAAAGAGCCAAGGAACAGTGTGACAGTTAAACAAATTGACATTTTGGGAAACACTCTTAATTGCTTTCTCTCAGAGAGTGAGAGGACAAGATCAATAGTACTCTGTCTGTATGCTCAATATGAAGCAGGGGTTAGGTTAATAGTAGAGAGAGACATCATAAGAGAGAGACACGGTGCTCAAAGAATCCTGGATAGAAATCTTTAGGAGAATTCTGCATGGATGGTGGTGGAAGTAGAACTTCCAGGGAAAACCAAAGCTTTATAAAACTTTATTTTGTTGGAAAGTTGACGGACTTTATAATCTGTTTTTATTCAGTTTGAATGCTGTTATGCATGCAGATGTACATCCTGGTGACCATCTTCTATCTTGTGAGCATGATAATTTGACTCTAACTCAGCTCATCAAGTTTTCCTGGGAGAGCCATAAATTGAGACACAGGATATGCAATGTACAGGCCTTCAGAACGCAAAGCCAATGATGTACAGAGTACAACAAAAATTTCACTGCATAACATTCCTAAGTCAAAATAGAACTTTGAGTTCCCTCTACTATATAGCCTTAAAGGTAGTTTTTTTTTTTTTTTAGGTTTTGTAATAGAAAAAAAAAATGTTACTCATAAATATACTTTGATTAGTGTGATTAAATTGATGCATTCTCATAAACTTCATTCCCCCAAAACCATATTTGAATACAGTGGCTGGGAAGGACATCCTCCTTCTGACTAAATGCATTTACGTAGTACACCAAAGACGGAGGAGAAGTCGTAGGTGTCTGCGTGCCATTGAGGAACATTTAAATTTGTGTCTGCACCTTCAGACTCAAGACATGAAGCATCATGCCTATGTTTTATTGCCGGAGAAGGGTCAGGGCTCCAACACAGGGAAACACGCATAAACTTGCTTATTTATTCCCAATTTCACCTCAATTATTTACTGTCAGCAGATTAAACAGGAGACCCTCCCTCTCCAAGAGCCGGCCAAACAACTGCTGGTTATAAGCCAACATTATACCAGCTAACGTTAGGCTCGAATGTCCTTAAAAAAAAAAAAAAAAAAAAAAAAAAGTTTGTCCAATTACTTTTGAGCATCTGAAAATGGGGGCCTGTGTATAAAACACTGTAATTCTTAAAAGGTGAAAGCAATTAAAAAAAAACAAACCTAGAATTAAAGTTGAAAGTCTGCACTTCAATCACACGTAAACTGATTTAAAGTCCACTGTGGTGGTGTACAGGTGTCATTGTCCAAAAACATGTGGACTTAACTGTATTCAGCTTGTGTAGATATTAATGATATCCATCTTCTTGGGATCATGGGTAATGAATAAAACCGTTTCACCAAAATCTACAGCTAGCCGATCAGCAAAGTTCACCCCTGCAGCAACAGATGTTAATTGATGGTAAAATGAACACAAGGTGAAAGAATTATTCCCAGAGTTTTGACTGCTGGCTTGGTTTTGAGGAGGATTGTCAAACCTCCAACAAGCTGCTCTGCCTTAATGCTCAGTTAAGCTACAGCTATGTTCTAGCTTAACTATGCTCCATCTGAGCTCAAACCTCAAACCTTTCATCTCACTTTAGGCAAAAAAAAAAAGTTAGAAAAATGCTTGGATATTTTTTCTTCCTTGCTACCTTAGAGGAGAAGAAATAGTGTTTTGCAGGTGATTTGTTCTCTGTATTTTTAATAGGAAATGCACTGAGGTTTACTGCAAAAACCTTAAAAGGAGGGCAATGGAGGAGAAAATGCAGAAGGTGCCTGAATTTTAGACTAGTACTTTTAAAAGGTTTTCACTGATGTGGTCTTCACAAAATATAATATTCACTTTGATGTAAAACATATACCACACACAAAGGAAAATCATCCCATTTAAAATCTGTTGAGTTTTCTCTAAATATGTCATATACGACAGTTTTTAGCCACCTGCTGTCACTTGACCTTGATGCCCAAAGACTCACTGAGTCTTTAGCTGTTATTGTCTTTTAAGTGTTCGTGCCTATAGCATCTGTCTCTTTTTTTTGATGGAGAGGAGACTTTTGCTTGGCTGTTTTGTTTTTTCTTGTACTGTGCACGCTTTCATCAAACTTACAGAGAGTGGAGACAGAGCTGGAGGTCCCTTTGAGGAAAGACTGTTAAATAATGCAGGTGGTTAAGTAAGCTTGTCGGGACGAATTGTAAAAAAGCCCCTGCTTCACTGAGCCAGAGCCTGTTAGAGAGAGAAAAGAGGGGAGACCGCGTGACTTTCAGCCCTCCAGAGTCCTGCTCATACACACGGGTCGAATACAGAACGTGGCGAGGAACGTGTGTGGGTCTGATGGGGTAGCCAGACAGGTCCAGGTGTCCTCTCTCCCTGATATTATGTCCTCTTGGTGGTTTATGGAGCAATCTGACACAAAGTATCCTTTCCTCTTTATGACAAACCCTCTCAGAGCTAATAAAGTTGCATTTATTGACCTACACTGTCACTTTGAATCCAGGACAACAGGCTTATTAAACAGAATTAGACATCAGTGCATGGCAATGGAGAGCGCACACGACCGCCTTGGTCCAGAGCTGAAGATGTGACCAGCATCAGATGCTGCTAAAAACTCAAAGAGCAGTCATCTCAAGTATACCGGGCAAGCTTCATTTCATTTGACAGTACGGGGCTGCCCCCTGGTGCTCATACATAAAATGACACCTTCATTTTGTATCCATGTGATAATGTAAAGAACCTGAATAGACAGAACTAAAAAAAAAAACAGAATAACTAATTGGACCTCACGAACTGTCACACTTCCAGTGATATGTCCAATTATTTAATTCTACTTTTCTATAAGTGAATCTAGCCAGTGTAATCTTACCAAACCTACATGAATATACCAAAGGACTACTATAAATATGACATATGCATGATTACATTTTATTTCTATACAACACTGGAATATTCCACAGCGAAATGAAACCTGGACTTCATTCAACACCGTTACACTGCTGCCCTGAAAAAGCAAAGCCTGTAACATGTCCTAAATGAGTCACTGGAAGATTTCATATAAATACAAGTGCAATGATTTTTCAGATTACAGACATAAAACAATTTTCATTTTTGCATCCAAGGCAGATTTCACTTGAACATAGGGAACAGCTGATTGTCCTGCCGTTATTAAGGCCTGGTGTTACTGTCTGTACATCAGTCTAAATTAATAGTTACTTCATCCACACACACACACACACACACACACACACACACACACACACACACACACACACAAATAATTCAACTATAAATTAGAACTAAACACATACAGAACACTGATTAGGATGCCACAAACCAGAGAAAAAGGAAAAAAGTAAACAAAGGAGAACAAGTGCTGACAGAAGAACATAAGTTAGTAGTGATGCTGTGCAGAGTAATATGGGAGGAGATGCGACAACATTCAAAGGTGTTATTATTGCTTTGGTGCACAGGGGCAGTGGCCTGTGCTGTTTCCACAAAGAAGGATTTGCTCATGCGAAGAGTACAACAACAAGGTGAAGAGGCCAAACTCCATCTCACAGCTCACAACACTTAATTCCCTTGCTGATGTACGGTAAACGCATCTTAAATCTTAAATACACACTGATAGCTGATTAATTCATGGAAAGACAGCCCCCAGCCCTCCTCCTCTTAGTTGTCGCCTCTCTCCCTGTGGTGCAGTAGTGGTCAGAAGCCCAAGAAGTAATCTTTAAATGCGCTGACAGTGTTGTGAGTGTTCCCATTGGTGCTGTCCCAGTCGAATTCAGTGAGCCAATCCTGGGGCGTCACCCCAATGTCCAGGATCTGGGAGTTAGTACGTGACACTGCCAGTCTGAGAAACCAGAGCAAGGAAAGATTAATGACCATCAACTGTCAACAACAGTTCCCCTTCTAAAGAACGTAAATAAGCAGAAATTCTTCTACTTTGTGTGAACCAATTCCACGAAAAGTCCAAAACCAGCAATGTGGTAGCCTCTCTCTTAATAAAATTCAAATCACAAATAAAAGAGCTTTTTTTTTTTTAAACCAGCAGCTAAATAATGTCCTGAAACAGCTTTGTGCTGCAGTTTTTAGCAGAGCTTACAAAAGACAAAGGACATAATCCTGAACAAATGCACCAAAACTTTTGGATCCATGAGAAACATTCTTCAGTTCATTGTTGGTTTTGGTCTTTTTAATGTGACCATGTTCAGCTCAACAGTCAGGGTTGTGCTGAACACGGTCTAAACTATCAACAGAACTAAACAGGAACCAAAAACTGACTTGATAAGACAAAATGTGATTTTTGCTCCACAAAAGGCTGATGAACAAAACTGGGATTAAAACTGAACTCCAACATTTCCAGATTGAGTCATAAAAGGGGGAACTTCCCCAGGTGGCTCAAACACAATGAAGTCAAATAAACTGGAAGACACAAGAAGACAGCAGCTTATGTAAATACCACTGGGTGAAGAGAACTAGCTGTCATTCCATTTCCTACTCTTTTAACCCCACCCCCCCTCCAAAAAAAAACAAAAAAACCCTCAGGGCTTAATAGCAAGAAAAGCTGTCTCAACTCCTGGCATTCAGTTTTGTACTGATTTCAATTCACTGCAGCTCAGCTTCTCAGACTCATTTATGTAACTACACCCTCAGTCTGTTCTAATTTGGCTCCCTGCATTTGGCTGAAGCACCCCTTCCTCTTGGGGATAAAAATGTCTATGCAGTGCGGGTAGAGGTCAGTAGGATTACTTCAAGACATTAACTTCATTTTAACTGCGGGATCAATGGTGTTGATCCATAAATGAGTTCAAATGACCCACTGCTCCACTTTTAGACCGGCGACACAAACACAGGAACTGCTCAACAAAAGCCCGCTGTGTGAAGTGGTGGTCACATCATCCCCACGGCTTCAGTCAAATCAGAGAGGAGGGTTATCAGACAGATAAAGGTAGTTTGTGGTGATGATGAAATGCGTGGAGAGAATAATATTTTTTTCATTTTGACTGTAATTCAATACTTTGAGTCAGCTGAACGCTGCCAACAACAAATGCGTTTGGGAGGCAATAAAAGATGTTTCACGCTAAGCGACTAACGTTTCTGACCTATAATCTGTTATTGGGTTTGGAGGTGATTGAATGGAATGATGTCAGGTTAGTAGTTGGGACTACCACTCTAAGGCTTGTGACAGTAATGCTCAACTTTACCTGGAAATGAACCATAGCTATCCAGAGCACAGCTGGAGACACAAACACACAGCAGATTGAGGACAGTTTAAAGTTCAGCTAGGAAATCAATTCTCACCAACTCTGTAGCCTCTATTGAGATTATCCCTTCATTTATATTTTTATATTATCAGAGACTGGAGGGTTTATAGTCTGCAGTATGCTGAAATCACCAGCAAGTGGCGACATAGAGCCAAGCAGTATGAATGTGAACTACAGTACAGAGGCAGATTTGGGGTTTGGGGGATATTTTACTAGGAACAAGCAGTAAAGAAAATCACAGGGGATTAATTTCAGATTATCTGAAGAAGTTATAAACCAATATCTCACCTGGAGAAGGCTTCATCCAAACCATCTTCTATTTCCTGCAAAAAAAAAAAAAAAGCAGTCATTCCTTAAAAAATGTAAGAAGTATTAAATGTGTGTGGTATTGGCACAAACGAGGAACATAAGGTACACGTAAGACCTCTTTAAGACTCAGAGAAATCTCACAGTATTTTTAACTGTACTCAAAGCATTTTGAACATAATTTTAAAGAAAACTTTTTCAAAAAGCTGCAGAACCAAACTGAGCCAGACAACATCCAACTCTCAAACTGAGGATGGTCAATATTTCAGTTGATAGAAAAGTTAAGACAGAACAGTTATTTGTGACTGATTCACTTGTTAACACGGAGCCAAAGCGAGAACACAAGCAGAACGTACCCAGGCAGGATTGTTATTGGTCTCAGAGGTCTCTCTGTGGTTATCCAGCTGATCCTCTCCTGTGTTTCCATTGGTCTCCTCTGCCACATTCACACTGTTCTCCAAGTCCAATAATGTGTCTGTAGCCACATCTAATTGAAAGGAGATGGAAGGACAATCGATTGCTGCTATAGTAACAGCTCATAGTAACATACAGTGCAGGCCCCACACCAGAAAGTAGTAACAGAGGGGCCAGTTAAAAATGATGATGGGGCAAATCATCAGATCATTCTGCTGTCTGTTTCTGCCTTTTTATCGTGACCTCTCTTTCTCATGAGAAAGTTGATTTATTTCAGTAATTCTATTCAACAAGTGAAACTTATAGATTATATTCATTCATTACACACAGACTGATATATTTCAAATGTTTGTTTCTTTAAATTGTGATGATTAGAAATGACAGCTAATGAAAATCCCAAATTCAGTATCTCAGAAAATTAGAATATTAATTAAGACCAATACAAAAAAAAAAAAGGGTTTTTAGAAATGTTGGCCAAAATGAAAAGTATGAGCATGTACAGCACTCAGTACTTAGTTGGGGCTCCTTTTCCCTGCATTACTGCAGCAATGCGGCGTGGCATGGAGTCCATCAGTCTGGGGCACTGCTCAGGTGTTATGAGAGCCCAGGTTGCTCTGATAGTGGCCTTCAGCTCTTCTGAATTGTTGGGTCTGGCGTATCACATCTTCCTCTTCATGATACCTCATAGATTTTCTGTAGGGTTAAGGTCAGGCAAATTTGCTGGCCAATTAAGAACAGGGATAACATGGTCCTTAAACCAGGTACTGGCAGCCTTGGCACTGTGTGCAGGTGCCAAGTCCTGTTGGAAAATGAAATCTGCATCTCCATAAAGTTGGTCAGCAGCAGGAAGCATGAAGTGCTCTAAAACTTCCTGGTACACGGCTACGTTGACCTTGAACCTCAGGAAACACAGTGGACCAACAGCAGCAGATGAAATGGCACCCCAAACCATCACTGACTGTGGAAACATTACACTGGACCTCAAGCAACGTGGATTCTGTGCCTCTCCTCTCTTCCTCCAGACTCTGGGACCTTGATTTCCAAAAGGAAATGCAAAATTTACTTTGATCAGAGAACATAACTTTGGAGCACTCAGCAGCAGTCCAGTCCTTTTTGTCTTTAGCCCAGGCGAGACGCTTCTGACGCCGTCTCTTGTTCAAGAGTGGCTCGACACGAGGACAGCTGAAACCCATGTCTTACATACGTCTGTGCGTGGTGGTTCTTGAAGCACTGACTCCAGCTGCAGTCCACTCTTTGTGAATCTCCCCCACATTTTTGAATGGGTTTTGTTTCACAATCCTCTCCAGGGTGCAGTTATCCCTATTGCTTGTACACTTTTTTCTACCACATCATTTCATACACAGATATATCAGTCTGTGTGTAATGAATGAATATACAAGTTTCACTTTTTGAATGGAATTACTGAAATAAAATCAACTTTTTCATGATATTCACCAGTTTGTCTGCCAGTACACATGAATAAATTAATTACATTTCATGAGTATTACACAGACTGTGCGACTGTGCTGGACTGAGTCATGTAACCTATTAACAAGGTTAAATACCAATGTTACAAACCTCAAGTTTCAAAAGCAAGCAGATTTTCACAGCAACAATGAGGCAAAAAGCGTATTAAGCCTGTGTGTCATAGGGAAAATAACACTTTGACCATGTGACTACAGACATAAAATAATGCTTCTAAACAGTGAGGCCTGGTGGCTAAAACCAGCACAATAATAGCCCAAAGCATCACAGACCCTCGTGTGCCACAGAGCGCTCTCTCTTCTTTAACAAAAACTTATCAGTTGTTTACATTCAGTGGATTTTTTCCAATGGAAAAAAAAGAACTAGACGGGAACGTTTTTGGCCACACTAACACTGTTTTTGCTTACAAACTGGACCACCTACCAGTTTGTGCCCCGTGAACATACAAATATGGGACTAAGGCCCCGTGTGATGTTTGGTATGCGCATACAGAGGCTCTTTCCTTATTTGCCCACAATCAGGATTTGTGAGAAGTTACAACATTTTGCAGGAGGATAAAATTATCAGCCAGTGTATGTGAGATTACAAAAAACTACCAGGTCATTTTTTTAAAACCCAAGATGTGTTTGTAAATATATGCAGACATATAAACTGCATATATAAATACCATATGTGAATGACTAGGTAACAAATGACCTAATGTGGCTACAGCTCTTGTATACGTCACTTTTTTTCCTTTTACCTGTCCCTTTCAAACTCCCAAAGCTGTTTGATCTCTCTGAATGAGAGCTGCTGCTGGCCTCTCCAGCAGAACCGGACTTCACTCTCTTCCCTTTCTCTATCAAAGAGATAAGAGGAGACACACAACACAAACAGATCAAGTCCTTATTACAAAAGAAGATACCAACATACTCTGTGACTCAAGGCTGATGTAATGCAAACACTGATAAAACTCCTGATAAATGAGCCCCACTCCCCGACTGTGCCCGTGCATGTGTCATTTTCAGGACTTGTAAGGAGAAGCATGTGATGCCTACCTTCTTTGGCCACCTGCCAGAGCTCGAATGCTACTGTGAAGGCCTGGGCTACTGTTAAAGCCACAGCCTGAGCCTGGAGAAAAGGAGAAAAACACAAACAGTGGCTTTAAGAAAAGAGAGACTACATTAGTGTTTACAAACCCTAGTGGCACCAACTTAAAGTGAGAGAGGTAGACATTATATTCAGTGTTTGCTGTGTAAGAAAATATTATCTTGATAGTAATGCAAAGTTACATTTATGACATGGGCAGCTGTAAAAAATGGTAATAAAAGATGATCCCATTCCGCAGTAACGCTTTATATTCTGCAAATTACTCAATACCTGTCCACAGTCTGTCGTCACTGTCACATAAAAAAAAAAAAATTAGTCACTTCTGGGTTTGATGTTGCTTTCTGCACTATTACAACTGCAGTCATTCATTCATTCATGCAGTCATTCATTCATTCAGACTAAATGTGGGGCTACGTCTCTCCTGCCCTGCAACGTCAGACTGCAGAAAATACTGAAGTATTAAAGTGGAGAATAAAGGGTTTCATGGTTAGCTGGTGAAATGAAGCACAATCCTTTCAGGCTGACTATCAGAGACAAAAACAAACAAAGGCCCTTAAAGTGCACAACATCCTGCTGTTCTTTCAGCTTTTAGCTTTAGATTCATAGAAAAGGCCTCTGTCACTTTAATATTTAAGGAAATCACAATCATTACTTTACAACTGATTACATTTAAAAATGGAATATTATAATAGCTAATTAACCATGCTGTACTTCACTTGACAAAAGTAAAATTGAACCACATTGTTGATTTGGTAAAATTTTTGCTCTCTCTGAAAGATTTATTTGGGTTTTTCAGCCTAATGATGACCTCCCTCCCTCACTTGCACTGCTATCTGTTTTATCCTCAATTATACTGAAACACTATAAAATACAAACTCAACACTCTCAATCAACTTCAGATATTATGCCTGCTTCATTTGTCATGAAATAACAAGGGAAAGGCTTCACCTGGCCATGAAACCGCTTGTCAGTCAATTGTACAGTTACTGTAGAGCCTTGGATATAGATGATTGTGCATAAGAATGGCTCTAATTCCTAAACAGTTCATGCAAAACTTTTGTTAAACCCTTTGAATTAAAGCTGAAAGTCTGCACTTCAGTCACATATTGATTGTTTGACTTAGAATCTAACAATGTACAGAGCCAAAACAAAACAAAAAAATGTCTTTGTCCAAGAAATTATGGAGCTAACTGTAACTCATAAGCTCACTTTCCCTTCAGCTCCACTGAGTTAGTTGGCTATTTAAAGTGCTTCTAATATACTTCTCTTTATTTTTGTCAGCCCAAGTTTGAGACTACTTTCTAACTGGTTTGAACCAGGGTTATTATAGTTAACGAAAACGAACGAAATAACGAAAACTGAAATTGAAAAAACATTGTCGTTAACTGAAATACATAAAAACTATTATTAAAAGGAAAAAAACGATAACTAATTAAAACTGAATTGTGAGTTTACAAAACTAACTAAAACTAACTGAAATTATCGATAAACTGACTTTCATTTACTTGTTTTTTTTTTTTTTTTAAGCCTTGTGGATTGATATGAAATCATTTTTTCCGCTCTCCAAGTTTAAGCTGGGAGCGCCACAGGACAACTGTGTGAGTGAGTGCGCATGTGCTGGTCCGCAAAGTAATGGCTGCGGTCTGCAGAGAAAGCGGCAGAGTCCCGTATGGAGGTTCTTTGAGTACAAACACCTGCACACGACCACAAGGTAATTAACACACACAATCCAGCTACACAAGCATAAATGCGGACATGAGGTCGACAACTTCTGTAGGTTGTGTACAGAGGCTGCAAAGACCCTGCAGGTTTAATTAGCGAGCATCTAACCAAGCTAGCTCCAAAACAGAAGCAGCTTCAGGTGGTGAGAACATCAGGATGCAGCTGGATTTGAGCTTTGACTCCTTCAAAGAGTTTGTTTTTGTTTAACACCACATGTAGGCGTTATTAATCTGCTGCACTGATGCTGAACTTTATTGTGGAGTTTATTGTAGAATTTATTGAGTTTGGGAGTTCATGTTTTTCTTTGTTTCTCCCTGCTGATATTCATGTGTGTCCTTATTATTACACAAATTTAGCATGTCTTGTGAACAGTTGGTTGTTGAATATATTTCTTTAAATGGTATCTTTTTGTCATTACACAATAGTCACTTTTGCGCCTTGAATCTTGCACCTGATTAGGTATGAAAATACTAAAACTAATACTGAAACTAACTAAAACTAAGCATGAAACCAAAAATAAAAACTAATAAAAACGAGAAAAACCACTCTGAAAACTAATTAAAACTACCGTATTTTTCGGACTATACGTCGCTCCGGAGTATAGGTCGCACCAGCCAAAAAATGCATAATAAAGAAGAAAAAAACATATATAGGTCGCACTGGACTATAAGTCGCACTTTTTTGGGGGGGGAGGGGGTTGATAGAATCCGAGACCCAGAGCAGAAATTCCATCTTGAACGGCAATTTAAAATAATAATGGATTAAAGAACAGGACGAACACGGTTACGCCTACGTTATGCTAACGTAACACATTCAGCTGCATGACGCACAACGAACACGTGTTCGGTATGTTAACGTAACATTAAGTTATTCAGATAACCACAGCATAAAGAACATACTAACGAGTTAACCAAACCATCAATCCATTGAATTCTTCATCCTCGGTGTCACTTCTAAACAATTCCGTACACTCCGTAGACGAAGCGCCGCTTCCTCTTCTGTGTCGCGTTAGTCAGACTCGTCGTCAGCTGCAGTTCCAATTATTCCAGCCTTTCTGAATACCAACAGGATGGTTTGGTTGTCACTGAAGCCCATGTTTTCTTGATCCATCCAATGACTTCCAGGAAAGTTGGGTGGCGCATTCTCCCAGTTGCCGTTAAGCTGTGCTCTCCATCCATCATCCACTGCGCCCACAGGTTACGCAAGACTGCCTTAAAGCTGCAGTTCACGGAGATGTCAAGTGGCTGGAGTATTTTGGTTCATGTGTTATAAATGTCACATATACGTCGCTCCGGAGTATAGGTCGCACCCCCAGCCAAACTATGAAAAAAAGTGCGACTTATACTCCGGAAAATACGGTAACTGAATTAGAGAAAAAAAGTAAAAACTAACTAAAACTAAACTATAATGTAAAATCCAAAACTATTATAACCCTGGTTTGAACAATGAGTCTTGCAGAGCTACTCTCAGAATAGAGGACACAGAAAGGTCATCACAAATATCTTTATAACCACGATGATAGAGGGGAACATATTAAGGAAGTAGAGCATTATCATGTTATCCTGGGAGAAAAAGAGAGGAGTGAGGAAGCAGGTAAGATGAGAAGAAAAGTGCCCTTCTGCTTTTCAACACAAAGGAAAAGCTAGGAAGATGACTGGAGCTTGACTTCTAGGATTTCCTCTTCAGGATGGAGGATGAGGTGCAGGAAGAGCTACGGTGACAGCAAGACACTCACAAGAGGCAGTTACAGGATGAATGATGGGCTTTAACCTCAGATCATCAGGAAGGTGCCAAAGCAGACCGACTCCTCCACAGCCACAGAGAAAGACATACTAAACACTGATTTTGAATTAAAAAGCTAATACACATGCTCTAAACTCACCACTTTCCTCTTTGAGCAGAGATAGGCGTGGCACTCCAGAGTTCCATTCAGGGTGTTTTGTGCGATATAAGCAAAGACTTTATCGTGCAGTTTGTCCACCGTGCAGTAGGATATCCTGCAGACCAGGAGGGACGGGTTAGACAAACAGCACACAGAAACTCTTTTTCACAGACACAGTGCCGCTTCTGATACAACTTCTGTTGTGATGCCAGTTCTGGCAAAGGTTTGAGACCTGAAGGTTACACTGCACAATACAGCAGAGCAGAACCTGTCAATCTTGTAGCCCCTCCCATAGCCACATATGTCAGTGGTTCCATCTTTGGGCCAAGTCATTTTGTGGTCTAGTTATGAAAATGGTTCTAGATTAGGTACCAGCACTGTGTGGGGTAATGGAGGTCAAGCAGAGTTCACAGGGTCATTAAACAATGTGAAGACCTTATAGAGAAACACACATAAACTAGGAACTAGCAGCTTCCTACACACAACAATACAGTTTAAAAAGGAAACCGTGAGACTGAAACCTCAGCTTGCCTATACATACCTGTATATGGAGACATTTTCCAGGAGCTTATTTGTTGAGCTGTCATGTACGACGACTCCCTGAGGAGAAATCATGAAAGCAACCTTCTGAGGTTTCTTCCCACTGGCTTTAGCCTGTCACAGGAAAAATAATACAACAGAAATTAATGATCGAAAGTATTATGACAGAGACGCAAAACATTCACACACTGCTTGCACAGACTACTCAACCGTGCTTGCTTTTGGACAATGTCTATTTCTGGCCGTACGCTGGAGACAACATTGTACATTATTAATCACAAGACACTTTCAAAAATCCCCCGGCATTTACTGCTCATCTAGATTTAGTATGCTGGAGTATGGAAACGGGTACAGTAAGATACAGAGAGCAGCTTTATACCAAATTTGATGCGCAGTTTATAAACATACACACGCTGGTAAAATCCTAAATGTCAGTGTATTCTGAAATGTAACAAATCTCAACAATGCAGAGGTTCAAATTTAACTAAAAAGGTGACAGTCGCTTATGTGGTAGAAAAATCATGTAAGCCTCAAGTTATGAAGCCTCTTAAAAACCACTGGAACCCCCCCCCCCCAACATCTCCATTGTTGATTTTGGCAGGAAGTCAAAGCAGAGCAGTGAAAAGTGGACATAATGTAAACAGTGAGTGAGTGAGCTCTGACCGTGGCAACAATCCTCTTTACAGCAGCTGCTGACAGCTCCTCTCCTTTGGGCTGGTCCACCAGTGTCATGCCGAGATGTCGAAGGTTAAAAGTCATGCCCTCCAAGACGGTCTCCCGTGTGTCTGTCCAGTTCTCTGGGAGCTCTACAGAGAAGACGAGAAGTAGCTGATAACACTGATCAACTGTAAGGATGTTCTTGTCAAGCTGCAAACATCAAATATTTATCTGCTTTTTTCCCATGGTTCATGTTCCAAAATAAATAAGTGCAACATTCAAAGACTTTGAGAAAAACACAAATCAGAAGGAATGTAAACAGTCTTGAACTTAAAGTTGAGCCATTTCATGTTCTCCCTCACTGAAGTGGAAAAGCAAAACAGGGTATCTAGGTCAGAAGTACTGGGGTGTAAAGTAAATATATCATCTTCCAAATAGCTTATAGGACTTGACAATAAAAAAAAAGCAAAGAGTAAGGAGCAAGTGTACATGCACTGTGACACACTGTGATAAGAGGAAAGTGTGGTAACATCAGTGATCTCTCCAACACATCAGCGTACGTCTTTCTCAAAGTGCATTACTGTCTCGATTTTCAGCTTTCACTGAAAAAGTCTGTTTAAAGTGTAACTGCTGAAGGAACAGCTGCGACCTCCTGGTGGCTTCTTTCTTTCTTATCAGGTTTTGCGCGGTGCTGGCCGGCCCTGAACCTCTAACACTGTTTACAGTTTCATCAGAGAAAAGGGGGGAGGTGAAGGAAGGCAAGAGTGGGGGGGGGGGGGGGGGGGGGGGGGGGGGGGGGGGGGGGGGGGGGGGGGGGGGGGGGGGGGGTGTTTATACCTAGAATTTCACGCTCCTAGCATTTTCCTCCTTTGGGATCCTGGGGAACAACTGACCCTGGTGCCAAGTGACTCCTCAAGCAACTTTGAGGAGAAAATGATCACTTGCTCCCTAATAAATCCCACCCACTAACAGGTGCCATGATGAAGAAATAATCAGTGTTCTTCAATTCACCAGCCAGTGTTCATAATGTTATGCTTGATCAGTGTATGTTCACACACAGAGTTTGAATCAAGACTGCACACTGTCAAGCTGGACCAGCAAGAAGAGCTTTAAAGGGGGCCTAATATGCTTTTCCTGATTTTCTGTCACATGTACACTGCTATATTAATGGATGTTCATATTATGGCCAAAGTTTCACATAATGAAGTCAGCTTATGTTAAGTAGTGAGGTAAAATCTCATGCTGCTGCTGTCATCAGGCTATTATTTACAGTTTTCCAAAATGCCAGAAGCCACAAAATGCTCAGAATCACAATTAAATTGTATGTAAAGAAAGAAAGAAAAAAAAAAAAAAAAAAAAAATCGATAGAGAGAAATGGGGGTGTGGCTGTATACAAATGGTATACAGATTGCACTGAGTCTGATTTACTAACATATACACAGTGGTTAAGAACCAAATAGGTCAGTTTGCACATTTCACAAACTTCACCAACTGACATATTTTAATTACAAAAAAAAAAAATCAGTGACGTGAACGACTTGAACTTGGTTCTCTGACATGAGCAATGAGATGATCAATTTCATCACAAGCCCCTCTAAAATGTCCAAATGTGGACCTTTGTTACCTTTAAAAGGTGGGAAATATTTGTTAGGCTACATGGACACAAATCAGTACATGTGAGAGTTGATGGCTAAAAAGTTGTGTTCAGGGACATGAAAATAATGTTAGGAAATTTTGTGTTGAGGAACTTTAGAGAAACTGTAAAGTTAGTGTCCCAAAACACAAATCAATAGATTAAAGGCCATGAATATTTCACGACTTGCTGTGACACTTTGTTGGTCCTCCACACAGCCAGACAGAAAACCAGTAGTGTTTCAGAAGCAGAGTGTCTAGCATTAGGTTTATGATTTACTGCCCTCCACATCTGCTCTGGGCAGCTAGACACAGCTTCGATAAAAAAGGAGAGTGCCACTTTTGGGATGCTCCTGATTCACGCTGTGACACATTTACTGTCTTTGTGCGTACTGTACGCATGTATTGTCACGATCAGCTGTAGCAAGCATTCTTTATTCACAGCCAAAGTTGTCCCTATTAAGGTTATCACACATCTTTGACATCACACAGAGCCAAGAGCAGAAAAAAACTTCCTGAAACTGAGCATTTAAGGCAGTCTGAAGCCTTTGTTTCTGGCTTACGTGGATTACTGACCTCATTATGTGAAACTCTGACTATATTTTATATGAGCATCCATCACTGTAAGAAATTAATTATATAAAAAGTAAAGAAAAGCATAATGTGACACTTTGAAATAGTGGGGAATAAGTTTACTCTTGATGACAAATAGGTTCAACCTCTTTTGCAGTTCATCGGGTAAACATTTTACCCGGAGCACATTAGGAGCACGTGATGAAAGAAGTTTGAATCAGGGAGAGTCTGAAACAGTTGAAATGTAACCAGCTCAAACGCACTGGTTACTGTGAAAACCTTTTCTGTGTATCCACTGCTGTTTCCTGTCAACACATTACATCAGAAACATGTAATGTGACCCCATAGCTGATAACTGCAAATACAGTTTTTCATTTTATCTTGAACCATTAAGAAATTTCAAAGCAACACTTAAAAACAAGTTTCAATTTTCAAAACTTTCAATTTACACGAAGAAGAAAATCATCTTTTCAGTGGCTCACTGACGCAGGCTTTTCACTGTGCTCAGGAAAGACAGCGCTGGACGGCTAACATGAAGCTTGTAATAAAGTAGCTCCATCAGTTTTCACTTTGTTCCACCAGCAACAGCGAAGGTACCAGGCACCACTCAGCCCAAGAATGTGGAGGCCTTTGAGGATAAAAGGTCAGCAACCGCTACACAGCAGAGGAAACAGCTGTGTGAATGAGACCAAGTAAAACCAGGTGACCTTCTAATGAAAACTTACCATCTGTTAGTGGTAAGCAATTACTACCTCGCTTCTCATTGTAGCACTAACAGAAGTGTCTTGATGTAAGGAGAGAGAGAGAGAGAAAAAAAAAAAAGAAAAAGAGAAACCCTGAAAGAAATGGAAGACAAAGCCACAATTTCAGCTCTGTAGATATCCATTACATCCAACACTGATGGATGAGTACCCATTTCATGTGTCTAAGTGCAAAATAACTCTTGGTTGCAAACTGTGACAACAATGGTGCTGATCCAAAAAGGTCCAATTGACAGGCAATTTGCATCCTGGCTGATTTGTGTGTCTACACCAAACACTGGATCACTGGGGAAACCGCCAACTGTGGTCCTACAACTTAGGACCCCTCCAGCACTCGGTGCCAAATGATCTTTTACCCAGTCTCTGCTGCCATTTCACTTTCCTCCAACTTCACTATCTACGCCTGCACGGCTCTGAAATTATGATGCACAGAGTCCCAAATTCATTGGAGTTTGTGTTTGGGATTCTAATGATGTGGGGAAACACATTAGTGAGAGCGCGTCAATTTGGAAGTCTCTGCAGATGGACAGTTAAGTAAATTAGGGGCAGAACGCCTCTGAAATGCTTATCAGTGAAAGACCTGATGTGCCAAACAAGCTCTTTAGATCTAGAGAAAATAAGGTGAGATAAATTCTTACTGCATTCTCATCACTTTTAGAAAAACAACACTTCATTTTTTTTTCTCCCCCTAAAGAAAAACGAGCCCACCACACACTGAGGATGAATTTGAATTTGTTCAGCTTTCTGCCCGTCACATCTACCAACCAGGAAAACTGCAAACCACAGCTCCTAACCCAGTTACACACATTAAAGCTCATCTAGTCTACCATGTTCATATAAGTTCATTTTGAGAGGATTATGTTGTAAAAAGATAGAAAACAAGCAACAAGACCCGTAACCGATCGGGATATCCTCCCATGATTAATAAAAATATAAAATGAATGTGGATGTCAGGATAACATTACAGCCCCATTTCATAATAGAAAACCCTTCAGCATACATTAACTTCTGTAAAACTATTTTGACCTAAACTTTTACCCAAATGACGCTGTAAGAGACTGATAGGCTGTGATTATCTTAAAGATAATCACAGCCTTTCTACAAATACTTTTTGGTAACCACATCCTAGAACAGATACAAAAAATGTCCACGGTGAACAAATCAGAGAAAGCACATACTGCACTCTTGTACAAGGATGTCTACTACATAAATGTCTATTTATATAATCTATAACAGGGGTGTCCAAACTATGGCCTGTGGGCCAAACATGGCCCAAACTCAGATTTTATATGGCCCGTGCGCCTTGTCCATACATGTGTTATTTTTGGCCCGCCGGCCCAAGCAATGAATACAACTGAGCATGCAATTCTTCTTTTTAACTCATGGAGGAAGTGTTGTGTGATAGATGTCTGCCAACTGCTTCAAAACCTCAAAAAGAAGAAGACTGAATGATTAACCAATCACAGCCCATGCTGTGTGAGTCCGTGTGCCTTGGGGTGGGGGTCATAGGTCATAGGGGTCATAGGTTTTAAAAAAAAAAAAAAAAAAAAAAAACAGCGCTCCCTTTGTACATCCGGACTTCACTTCAGCACTAAGGGGACATCCCTCCCCCCCGGATCTCGCTGCAAACAAAGCTACAACTTTTCCAAGAGACAAGTGTCACAAATTGAGTCCTGCACCACACACTTCCCAGCTCTGTGGGAGGTCCTGGTTGTCAGTACGAGTGCACAAACGAAACGGTATGCAGCAGTTAGCGCTGGTAAGTTATAGCTCAACGACAGTTTTTGGGATTTTTCCGCTACTGAAAACTACATGTTGATGTTTGACCCTGATGATGCTCCACCTCACCTCCCCCTCTCGCCTTTTTACCGGTGTTGTGCCTAAAAGTGATTTTTGGTATTTGCTTAAAGAAAAAGAAAAAAAAAAAGAAAAGAAAAAAGATTTGCTGTATTTAAACTGTTGTAAATTACTTTTTGGACTATAATCTGTCAAACATATCTCTCATGAATGATATCAATTGATTCTGAGTGAGAAAGAACCCTCCTGTCACAGGTGGAAGCTGCAATCATATTTTGGCAAAGTGATTGAGAGATCTGGCCAAGGAGGTAGCAGAGGGTGCAATAAATATAACATCACAGCTCTATAAAAGATAGTTGATGTGGCCAAAAAGGACCAGGTTGATAATAATGTAGATACAATAACACAGTCATAAAGATACTTGCAAAGCAGATCATTTCTTTATTTATAAGCCTTCATAAATCCTGCTGACTACAATCTACTTACCAATAAAAGCCTAGACATTATACATCAAAAACACATAAAAACATTGGAATGTTCAGCTTGATTGGCTCCACGTTTGCGTGCGCACAGTTTCTCTGTTCTGAACTTAAACAAGACGTGCTTGAGATAAAGACTAAGTAACTCCCACCAACGTGAAATTTTACATATGTGTACAGTGCCCTGGAGCCAGGCCTGCCCTGTGTACCTGTGTGCCCTTCCATTAGTGTCAGTAGCTTATCTGCTGTTCTGTTATCAGAATTACTCAGCAGTATTTTACAGTTTCTGTATGTTATAAATTTCAGTTGGAAATTCTGAGCTTTTATGGTCTACATTTGGTTACTTTATTAAAACAACATTATTATATGCATCTTTGATTCTTTTAAATAATGCCATCGGGGACTGTTGGCCCTTGGGCACTTCCACATTGTCAAGTCTGGCCCTCCTTGAAAAAGGTTTGGACACTCCTGGATAGAGCTGCAGCTATCGATTATTTTAGTAATCGAGCATTCTATCCATCGATTAATCCATCGATTCCATCGATTAATCGGGTAATCAGATAAGAAATACTTTTTCGTATTAACAGTTCATCTGCATATTTTAACTTCCGAAGTACTGCAGTTTTTTGCCGTGTGAAACAAACGGGGTGGATGGAGCAACTACAAAGTTCTCTTTTCTTCACTTGCTGATCAAGTGGTTGATGAAGGACCTCCAGCTGTTTCCCAGTAAAGGTTGAATGGTGGTTACAGGAAAAAAGCTTCTGTTTTGGATGCTAGAAAAACATTTCCTTTCACTCCACCTCTCTATAGTAGTGGTGGGTGGATTGATCCAAATATCGATACCAACATTGGTATTGATATCGATCAATGCCAGTGTAATGAGATCGATACTTCAGCTTCAGTTTCTCTCCTGTATGCAGTGCTGCAGTTTCATCAAAGATGCGAGCTGACTGTCTGTTTGAGTGCCGCTCCTGTGACAGCACAGAGCAGGCACACTTTGCTCCTCCCCGCAGTGTTTTGACGTTATACCATCACGTGACATGTAACATATTTTACTTGGGGAAAAAAAAGGAATTTGTCTCAAACTCCCAGCCCACGGGCCACTTCCAGCCCCGCCCCCAACTTCTGGCCCACGATTTGATGTCAAAAAATAAGACAATTTGGACCTTTAAGTTACTTTTTTGACATTTTGCTTTCCCCTCCAATTAAGAGGTGTTAGCGCAAATATAGCATCAAATATTAAAAAAAGTTAATTACATAAATGTGATGCAAAGCCTGCCACAGCAGTTTGGGATTTCAGGGAGGGGAGACACCAGATGAAAAGGAAAAAGGAGCCCTGAAATTACAATGTAAGTCATAATGAGAGTAACACTGCTAAAAATAATGCAGCACAAATGATCAGCACTATGCATTCACATCAACTGCCACCTGCTGAATCTGCAACTTCAGTCTCTCAGAGTTATGGATAGATTTTTCTGCATGTAATATTTAACTAGTTCTCACAGACATCAAAAGTTCCACTATAGCCAGTTTAGAGTAACTGACACAGAAATACAGCTGCAGAGAAAACCAGTCGTTGGAGATCTGAAGAGCAACTCCCAGAGAAGAAGATTCTGGAAAAAGGCTGTTCAACACAAACGAATGCCCTTCGGGGGGCCCTCGACACTGCTGCGGTGGGTCGGCTAAGGTGACAAAGTCAGGGCAGAGGAACAGACAAGAGGATGAAACCTTGGCTAGCTGAAAATGAGGCAGTCCCTGCGGTGAACTGAATAAGTATCATCTTAATGTAAACGTACAGTGAGAAAATAGAATATGCAAAGATGAGTGGCTAAAGATGAGCGACCAGCACAGATGTGGTGACCACGAATTCAAGCAATGACAGGTGAAATAACCGCAGGCGTTGAACTGTTCTCAAATTTGAGGTGAGCAATTCAAGCAAGTAGCAATGAGAGGAGAGGATACTGGTGATTGACATATGACAGGTTAGTAAATATATTAGAGGGATACTTGGGCAACTGGAGCTTGAAATGCCCAGCGACAAAAGCAATGCGTTATAAGCAAATCACTTCTTGTGTGGACATCCCTTTAGCCTATAGAATAAATTAAATGTAAAAATTCAGCACGGCAGCAGCTAGAATGCTAATATCTAGAATGTTTTTAACAGCCTCATTAAAAGGAAACATGAAATGGGAGTAGGCTGCCTGGGTCCTCAGGTGATCCAGTCCTGTACTGCAATCAGCTGACACCCAATGTAATCAGTACCCCGAATACGTGGAAATGTAGGACGATCCCGACTAAGCCTGAGTCAGAACTGGAAGTCTGGCTTGAATGATATGGGTCAGTGCTGGTGAGGAATGCGTGCCCTGCAGCCAGGTAATCTGTGACCACACTACAATACTTTACTTCTATAACAAGTGGGTCAGTACCTACATTTACAGGAAGATCGTTAATTCCAGCAATAATCAGAATAGCCCACTTCCGGTCAGAATGCCTCCCGCACACACCTCATACAGAACAAACTAGCACTGTGCAAAGGAAGTGTTGGATGGATTACAATCAGATGTACTGCTGACAGCTGTGAAGATGTAACATTAACATCACAGCCTCATCCACTAACACAGTAATATGCTGCCAAGACGTGTAGGAGCCCATCCCAAACTCCTGAGGCACTGCCTTTTTCCTTGTGAGCAACTAAGGCTACACACAATAGTGGAGTGTGTTTATGTGATACACGCAGTACTCTCTAATATCTCTACAGATGTGACATTAGACTTTCTGGAATTTAAAAAACAGTAGTGTGACTTCAAGCCAACAGGCGCAGTGCACAGACTCACCCCCCAGCATTCCTGGTTTGTCCTCTTGGTTACAGGCTGTGGACTTTTTAGGCTTTCGAAGTCACCCCCCCCTCAACTTCACAGGCAGGATCAAGTAAGATTTAGCTTACAAAGTGGCCCTTGAGTCCAACAATGGGTGCCAGAGCCTTCTTAAAGAGCTTTATGTTAATGCAGCTGCATGGGAACGCTCCTGCCCAAGGCAAAGTGCTCTTCAGCAAGAAACTATAATATATATATATATATATATATATATATATATATATATATATATATATATATATATATATATATATATATACACACATATACACACACACACACACACACGTGCTGACGATGACCTCTGAACTTCCTCTGGCAGTGTTGGTGGAAAGGGGGAGGTTGGGATTATCCACAACAAAGCAATGAAGGCAGTTTTTGTACTGTCCACCTGAGTAAAAAACTGTGAAAGTACAGCTTCTCATCTTAAAATAATTCTTGAAACACGTGAATGGGAAGAGAGCAAATTAAAAAGAAAAATCACTATTTTGTGAGTTGTTGTTGTTGCTGCTGCTGATTCCAAAATAACTTGAATTCCCGGAAAATTCCTCGACAATGATGAACCTCATTCCCTCCACAGGAAGAAACCGCTGTATAACAACCCCCCCCCCCCCCCAAAAAAAAAAAAAAACACCAAGCAGGAGAAACTGTTCTGAATGAAGCCGTTTTGTAGCGACCTTTACGCCCTTGGACAAACAAAACCAGTCGTATCGCTAACTACGCACCCTAAAGAAATAAAGCACGTGTGAGACATCTTCTTTGCCACCTCGCTGTGACAGCCGACAGCACAATACGTGATGTTTTTGAGACAAAAGTTTGGTAAAGTTAACTTATACAGACGTCTTAATTTTTCACTATCTGTCACGGTAAAGGGAAACTGGATACAGAAGTACGCAGAAGCAAACTTCGGTTCGGTTAAATTTAAAATTCGTTCCTAAAAGTGAAAAAAGAATAACATTTTATTTTGACGGTTTTCTCTTTAGCCAATTTAACTATTATTTCTTACTTCTGTGTTTGCCGGCACTCCACGACTGTTTCGCCATGCTTGGGCTCCGGATAATAGCTCTTCCAGCCGACTTGAGGGCATCCATGTCGGTGTTTAAAGTGGAGGGAGTCGGTGAAGTTTGCCTGAGTGTTCAGAAGAAATGTTGACCGGACTGCTGATGGGCAGAGGATGGACTTGTGGTGCCTTCCAGTGCAGTCAGATATCCTGCTATTTAGGAGCCGAACAGGGGAGTAGAGCCGCATTTGGGTTACATGGGATATTACGCGGAATCTGAAAATATGCTAAGTAAATAAATAAAGAACGAACGAAAGAATTTATATAAGAAACACCACAAAAAGAAAGAAAGAAAGGGTGCCAAACAAACAATTACATATGACCAGCCCTGTGGCACTGATGTATAAAAAAAAAATCAACACATTAAAAATATATATTAAATAGAGTCGTGGTAAAAAAAAAAAAAAAAAAGAAATTATACTGTCTGACAATTATAAGGTTTTACATATCAGGAAATAGTAAAAGGAAAAAAGTATGAAATCCTTCCCAGGTTCTTAAATTAGGTAAATACAACCCTAGTTGTATGAACATGACATATTACATCATGCCAAAGTTGAACGTAAATGAAGCCAAAATGCAGACAGTGTGTGAGAAACCAAGTAAACTGCATGATTCAGTAGCTGTTTATTAAAATAAACTGGATGTAATCATTTTCTATATGACTTTATCAGTCTCTCACATCACTGTGGAGGAATTTTGGCCCACTCGTCTTTAAAATGGTGCTTCATTTCATTGAGGTTTGCAGGTACTTGTTTATGCACAGCTCTCTTAAGGTCCCACCACAGAATTTTATATAAAACCTTAGAACTGAAAGAGGTTTTTTTTTTTTGTTTTGTTTTATAACCATGACTGTATGCATGTTTCAATTTAAAATTGGCTGCCCATTACATGCCCTATAAAGGCTTTAACTGTAGTCTTTAATGCTGTTTATTTGGTCATTTTAACATGGAAGTCTATGGGACTTAGAACCAGCTTCAACTTGTAGTTTTTGGCACCCCTGCTCTAGCTTCATTATCTGGCACTGGAGGATGTCACATGACAAACTATGTAATCACATAACTTTTAAATATATAAACATGATGCTGACCAGTATGTCAATGTGACTATTTGGTTGCTTGCCTACTCTATGTCAAGTGAATGAAGTTTATCTGGGCATTTCTTCAGAAAAAAAGAGCGGTATTTCCAAGCAGCACCTGAAGGCAGCATCAAACCACGGGGCGTGCACATTCTGGCAGAGTTTGAGAGAGAGGATATAAACAAAATACATAAACCAAGATTAAAGGTTGGGACGCTGTCAACAAGATAAGGATACTGCTTTAAATGAGTGTGACTAGAAAACGACACATACAAATTAAAAGTCTCACAAGGTTCCTCGAAAATATCAACCGTATTATTTGCTTGTTGGCGCAGCAAATTCTGCGCACCACAATGTCACCATCTTGTGGTAAGTTTTATGTAAAAAGGCTGTGCTTGTGTTGTGCCAGGAAAAAAAAAAGTCCACACACACACACACACACACTCAACAGCTCTGCGTTTCCACCAGCAGGACTTTCTTTAATAGTGATGACCAAAGTGAAAGGTGTGACACAGCCACCATCACTTTGAGTAAAGAAAATAAAGACGGTGGAACAATAAAAAGATAAAACAAACCACTTTTTTTTTTTTTAAACCTTCTCTTCCTTCTACACAAACTCGTAAAAGCAACGTGAGAACTGAATTCACAACGCCAGAGCGAGCCACAAACAATACTTTTTTTTTTTCCTTTTTTTTTTCCCCAGGTAGGCGACATGACATCACAACAAATGGTCAAATGGTTCAGGGGGGGGGGGGTGACCTTTTCCCAACACGACACATTCACACAACCCTTCCTGGTTAGAAAACACTGGAAAACCAACTGATCGTGATGGGAAATATCAAACAAGTGCCACTCAATAAAAAGTCTGTCACAAATAAATAAATGTGCGATTAACACGAGCGAGTCCGACTGACCATCTGCTGCTGCTGCTCCATCGTGATCGGCCCGGAACCTTTGTAAACACAACACTATCCGAATATGTTCTAATGACAAATAAAAAAACAAACAAAAAAACATAACAGCACTCTTTTTTTCTGCAAACATTATGCTAGCTACATCGATCGGAGTATGGATGGAAACAGAACGGCAACACTTGGCACTTAAGAACTGAAACGAAAGAAAGAAAACATTCCTCAGTAAGTTAATGTACATCGCTGTAAACAACAAAATGCCGGCTAGAGGGCAAGACAATCAGTTTGGTTTGGTGTTTGGCACACCAAGACTGTCACTGTGAAATCACGTGTACACCATGTCCAGTGTTACATTTTCCCTTAAAGTCAATTGGCTGCGATATGACAATTATTTTATCTTTTAAATACTGATGTATGCGATTCGTGTGAGTGGATGTCCAGGATAGAAGGAGAACAGGTCTGAAGCTTTTAGATCCCAGGATTGCAAAGTATGTATTTTCTACATTTTTTTTTTTTTTTTTTTGAAAAAGAGAAACTGCAAGGCACTGTGAATCCCCAAATAAAGGTAACAATGGGGTTACCTCGACATCATTAAATCCAGTGAGCGAAATGGCCTTAACCGGTTCTAATTTGGTCCAGAAGGGAGAAGAAGAAGAAGAAAGGCGTCTGCAGCAAACAAGTGAATGTTGATGGAACATTTTTGGCAGTGCCGGGTCCAATCGAGCAGTAGTATTCTACATCTGCTTCATCCACTTACTGACAATCCTGGAGAAACCACTATATTCCAGCATTGAGAGACTAAAAGTGTATCCGAGAAACACAGCAAATGATTATCTGTTCAATATCACTATTTTTAGAAGAAACGTACATCGCCGTGACTGAACTGAAACATTACAAAACAAACAATCACTGATTTAAGTTAATGCTGATATCAAAACATGAACAGTATTACATTCATGTATCTCTCACAGGGCTTTACTTTACAGGTGAGCTTCGACTTCACATCTGAACTGAAAGCATGCCTTCTGTCATCTACAAACCATCACGAAAAGCCAATTCTCCTTAAATTAAAAAGCCTGGCTGTCAGTTTACTCTAGACAAAAGAAAAAAATATATATAAATGCCTGTGAGGGAGGTTCACGCTGTACACTAAAAGAAGACTGACATGAAGCGATGCATGATGGCTCTTCAGTACATTTGGCCAAACAATTGTTTGTTCCTTTCTTCAACCTTCAAACAGATCACACTGTTTGATGGCTAAATCCAAAAAAACTCCCCTGAACCTAAAAAAAAAAAAAAAAAAAAAAAAAATATATATAAAAATCCCCCCCCCCCCCCCCCCCCCCCCCCCCCCCAAAAAAAGAAAAAAAAATCAACTGGAAAAAAAACCCAGACTGAATACCCAAATGTATGGAGGGGCTGTGTGTGTGTGTGTGTGTGTGTGTGTGTGTGTGTGTGTGTGTGTGCATGTTTAGAGTGCAAAAACTTTCTGGGGCTTTGTGAACTCAAAAAATAAACCTGAAACCAGAACTGAGATCAAAACAAAGACTGAGGGAAAAAGTTCCATCTGACAAACATGTGGACGTCAGAGTCACTTTTTAAGGGGCTGGTAAACTGAGGCGTTGGGGTCCAAGGAGGAGGGACTATTGTCCATGAACTTGGAGGAGTAGTGAGGGGTGACAGGGCTCAGGTTGCTGCCGTCTGACGAGTAGGTCAGGCTGGGCATCACTGCCATCACCTCTGCTATCTTCTGCTTCAACTCTGCGATCTCCTGCTCCCTCTGGTGGATCTGGCCTGGATGAAATGAGAGGGAAAAGAAATGATGTTCATTTAACAGCATTAGAAACAGTCCGGGGGGGGTGGACAGACCAAACCCTTAAGAATCTTAGGGGTGCTCTTGTATAGCAGTGATGTTTTACTAGCCCAGTTTCTTATATTAAAGCCACATTTTGTAGGGTTTCTTCTTTTTAATAGATGGGGCAGTAATAATATTAACAGCTCGTGGTTTTCATCCAGGCTCAAACACAAATTCTGAGTAATTTTTCAGTGGCTTCCTAATTGATCTTCTGTTTTTCAGTGAACTTGATGGAGCCTGTATTAATATCTTTCAAATCTGGAAACCACAGCCACCAGAAAGAGAATAGCAGGTCCCACACCATGCCCCCAGTCAAAGGATTATTTTGGCGCCATACGCTGAGTTAGCTATCAGAAAACTAGTGTTACCTATGTGTTAGCAAGCTGCTCAAGTTAGCTACTTGCAAACAATTGATTTGAATTATCCACATTCACTACAACACAAGTTTGCTCTATTAAAATGATTTAGCTAATTTTACAGAAAAATACCCCAAACTGACATCTGGATATTTGACTTCAACTGATTATTTTTTCTATTTTTCACAGTTCAAAGGAAACAAAGAGCAGTGAATCATATTCCCTCGCTAAATGTGAACTCTCCATTAAATGCATGCTGAACTAGCAATCAGCAGCACGTTTTTCTGATGTACCCATTCATGTGCAGATGACTATTATGGACTTAATTTCATACTGAAGTGCTTCTTCTTTCCCACAATTTCTTATGGACATTAAAATTGTGTATATTTACTTTCTATTTTAGTTGATGCTGCTACATGTCTCATCCAAATGGGCTTAGATTATCCTTGTAATAGTTCATCAGAATAATTCTATTCAATTTTATTTACATATAGTGCCAAATCACAATGTGGCATTAGCTGACTGGTAGAGCTTCTAGATTCTAGAGCTTTCTGTGGCATTTTTAGCAGACAGCACAGGTGGAATTACTAACAATTATTTTAAAGGTGATTCGCAACACATAACCATGAGGTGTGATGAACTGCAGCGCTGCATTCTATGAAAACATTATCAGCATTATCTACTACTATTTAAAAGCTTATTTAAAACTCTTGACTCTCCAACTGCCATTACAACTCAGTACTTAACATGTTCATAAATACGGACACATTTTAATGCATCTGAACATCAGTGCTTATGGCTGAGATGAGAAGATGAATAGTTAACACTGAAGGGGACCTCTTGGGCTCATTTCCACTTCCATATTTTTTATTCTTGGACTTTACTAGAATAGCTTTGCACGATTCACAGTTCAAAACAATCCTTATTTATTTTACACCAAGCATTATTATAGCACCTCAGTTCATTTTCTATCTGAAAGAAGCTGCTTTAGCTCCTTTTAAGGAAACTTACTTCTAAAGACATCAGAGAGCCAGAGCAAGTCTGTAGCCTGAGCTTTTGGCTCACATTGCTTGTGAACAGCCTTGACTATGTGTAATATGAGCATTAGGGGTGGGTAAAATAATTGAAGAATCGATGCATCGCAATAATTTCACGCAAAATTCATAATCGATTAGGGGGCTCCTCAGAATCGATTCACCTCCTGACATGTTGGGGGCGCTGAGAGTTTGGTTACTGTGCTGAGCACTTGAGCGCATAACAACAGTCATGGCGAGCAGCTGTAGAAAGCTAACTCCGTCAACTTTTAAGTCAGATGTTTGGGCTCATTTTGCTTTCCCGTCTAAATCTGGAACTCAAGAAGTCGACAAAAGCAAGGGGGTATGTAAGCTGTGCCAGAAAGAATTAAAGTACTGCAGTAACACGACAAACCTGTGCAACCACTTAACCAGATACCACGCAGATGCGCTACAAAAACACGAAGCACAACCTGTTGTTGTCATGCCAAGCTAAAAGGTACCTTTGCATCCCAGGCAGTAGTGTACCTGCTGAAAGGATCTTTTCCACAGCAGGTGACATAGTCACAGCCCAGAGAAGTGCATTGAAGCCTGAGCATGTGGATTAGCTGCTTTTTCTGAACAAGAATCTCCACGTGCCCACTTAGTGTGTAACCAGAAATGAAGAACTGTACTGTTACAGTACAATTCTTTATTTCTGGCTACAGTACTATAGTTCAGTTCAAGATATGTTCAAAAATTAGAGGTTAATCACTACATGTTCAAAAGCTAAGAATGTTTACAAGCACTAAACTTTTTCAGTGCAATTCAGTTGAATACAACCCTATGATTTGTGTTTAAATCTGCACTGATATGCACAGATGTTATTGAAATGCATTTTTATTTATATTAGACTTTCAAGAGATAAGCTATGCCTAATTTTATTTTACAGGCACTTTATTTTTTATTGTTTATTAAGAACAGTTTTCTACTTTAAGCACATTGCAGAAAGAAGTTTGTTTCTTTGCTCAGAAATGTGATGTTACATAAGTTTGTATGAAAATAAATATTTTAAAAATATCAACATTATCTAAAATCATTTGTGTCTTCACAACTTTAAATCAATATCGAATCGAATCGAATCGAATCGCAACAGCAATAATCGAAATCGAATCGAATCGTGAGGTTCCTAACAATACCCAGCCCTAATGAGCATCCACCATTCTAATATTTATATGACAGTAAATCAGGAAAAGTACAATAGACCCCCTTTAACATATACTATAAAATGTAAAACTGCACTTTTTCAATAGAACAAATAACCACATAACAAAAAAAAAAAAAAAGAAGGCCCAGGTGGCCGGTGGAGTCGAACCCAGGACCTTCTTGCAGTGAAGCAAAAGGGCAAGGAAAAAACAGTAAGTGGAACCCCCTGGGGCCTTTATTTTTCATATTCAAAGCTTTTGGTTTTACACAAATGAAGCAAACAAAGAAGACAAAGAAGAGTTTTGAAGCAAAGGCAATGATTAGAAAGTATGAGTATTTGACTGGATTCCTTCAGCAACAGTCTACCTTGTGCTATCTCCAGCTGCCTCTTGGCATCCCCCAGTGCAGAGAAGAGGTCCAGTTTGATCCTGGTCTCAGCGCTCAGGCTGTTCTCCAGGTGTTGAGTCTTCTCCTGCATGGCAGACAGCGCTGACATCAACACCTCGGTGTCCTTCTCATTCTCTTTATACTTGCGCAGCTCCTTCGTGAGGCAGGATTGAGAGAGAAACAAAAGGAAAATGAGACAAAATGGTTATGCTATTAAATATTTTGCTTTCTGTGTTTGCTTTAAAGTCGCTCTAAGTTGTTATATTTTTATTTTCAGACAAACCTTTAACTGTGCATTTCAATAAAACCCAAGAGAGACCCTAAGGTCTGCTTGTTTAAGTTCATCACTTACACTATAATTATGTAAACATTTATAACAGTGGTAAATTATGTTGTTGTCGGAGTACTGCAGCAGCTTGTTAACTGCAGATAGGAATATATTAGCATTTATATTCATAGCAATTAAATAATATATTTTCCAATAACTTTAAACCTAGTATACAAACATTCATGAGAATAAAGCACAGTGGGAATAAAAGAAAGGATCGGCTGCTCTGTCTTACCTGACATTTGCCCTCCAGGTCCCTAATCTGCTCTTCTGCGAGTTTCATATCCATGCTGAGCTTCTTACACTCCGTCTCCAGCTCTCTGATACGACCACGGAGAGAATCGGTAGACTCCACTCTGTAGGACAGAAGAGGAAAATGGCTTGTGGTTTTAGGAGTTGGAAAAAAGTGGAAACAGCAGTGAGTCAACAGAGAGAAGTAGTAAGGGGTAGTACCTGGTTGCAGCTGCTAGAGCTACAGCTCTGGCAGCAGTGGCCTCCTCCATCTTCTTCCTCTTCCTTTCCTCAGCCAGCTGTTTCTCAACCAGAGCCCGAGCCTCCTGCTCAGCCTTTAGTCTCTTCTCCAGCTGGGAAATGGTCTGCTTATCCTTCTGTTTGGCCTGGACAGCACTGTGGAGCCTAAAGTACAGACAAGAAAATAGTCACTTATGAAGTAAATTTTTTTGGGAGAATTTGGTGTATTTAATTACACTAAATTTTATTCTGATCCTACTGTATATACAGTCATACAAAAGAAAGTGCACTCTCTTTCAATTCTAAGGTTTTACATATCCATGCATAATAAAAAAAATAAAAAATCTAGTCCCTAGCAGGTCTTAAAATTGGATAAATACAACCTCGCTGTGCCATTACTTATCTAACAAAAACTAAGCCAAAATGCAGAAGCAGTGTGTGAAAAACTCCATGATTCAATAGCCTGCAGAACCACCTTCAGCAGCAAACTGAAATACTCAATTAAGGGGAGAGGAGCTGAAACAGCTTGTTTGAGACAGTGGATGAACTGAAGGGCTGTACCCAGGCCCCATATAAGATAAAGAAGGATCATTTTAAACTGTGACTCATGCAAATTTCTCTAGAGTCTCTTAAAATAAAAATTTTGAACTGGAAATGAGCTTAACGGGCAGTCCAAACATTTGTAATTGTTAAAAATTTAAAAAAAAAAATCATATCAACAGAAAACAACTTGCCCTCTTAGTGCAAAATGATGTCTGTTTAATATACATGGGCATTTCACAGGCACTGAAGTTCTAAAGACAAAGTTCCACTGAGTTGCATTATGGGAACTGTAGGCACTGATCTGCCTCTCTTTAGTCAAACGTGACTTTAAAAAGCTACTCAGGCTGTGCCGTATCATATCATTTATGATCATACAGCTCTAAATTTTTATGTGATATAAAAGTATCATATCGTGATATTAATGATATGGAGAGGTCATGCATTTACTTCCGCCACACAGTGAGACAAGCCCCACACATCTGGAGCTAGAGCCACGTGCCAACCTCTGATGACAATTTAGCGAGCTCCATCAAGAACATCCAGCAAAGCACAGTGCTAACTAAATGTTAACTCTTCAGGAGCCTGCACAGTAGTGTCACATAACAAAACTGAAAAATATTCTCTATCTTTCCTTGAAATATTGTGACTATTGAAGTTATATCGCCCACCCCTCAGCTTTGAACAGTCATCTTTTTTTGACTCTGGTGGTCCGGGCTAGTGTACATATTCAATCAGAGCATATGCACTCACTTGTTCTGTAGCAGCTCGTTGTCCTGGCGCAGCTGGCTCAGCTCAGAGCGAAGGCTGCGGTCCTGGCTGCTCAGAGAAGAAAGCTGACCCCGCAGCTCCGACTCCAGCTGCCTGTTGGCCTGAAGATCTGCCTTCAGACGCTTGACATCCTGCTCCAGCCTTTAGGAAGAGACACCACAACATTAGCAAAACACATTTCCTAAGAAAGTCCGTTTCAGTATAGTTATACTAATATAGAAAATGCTGCAATCATTTTAGTAACTTCAGAGCTGAAATATGAATTTCATATTTCCTGTTAGCTTGGGTATCCAATAGAGTTACAGAATATGAAAAGTAGCTCTACTGGATACCCAGTATTTAAGTGTCCCTCAAAGTATCCAAGTAAAAATGGATGTTGGAATGACGGGTTTCTTACCGCACTAGAGCATCTGGCTTTCCCAGCTGGTTATTGGGGATGCAGTTCTCCACCGGATCCTTCTGCCCCTTTCCTGCTCCCTTCTGCTTCTTCTCATTCTTATTGGTTGAGGAACCCGGCGGCACGCTGCCATTTGCGGAACTGTGATTCCGTGGAGACAAGTTGCTTCCTCCGCTGGCATTTTTGTAGTTTTTACCCATCCCCCCAATTTCCTCTTTAGAAGAAGTGTGTGTGTTGGTATCGGCGTGAGTGTTTTCGCCTGCCAGGTCGTTGTTCAGTCTCTTTGCCCCGACGTAGTTCTCAATATATTCCGTCTCCTGTAGTTTGGAGTCCAGTGCATGCATAATACTGTTGTTATTGATTCCAACTGTGTTCTGTTTTTTGCCCTCTTTTGCAGAGCTGTCCTTTCCTTTTTCCCGGTACTCCAGCTCAGGTAACGGTACTGAAGTGCTTTTCTTTCCAGGAGGTGCTCCGTTTTGAGACACCACTGTGGGCTCTACCTCCGAGATCCCTTTAGCTAAGGCAGCTAGGTGAAAGCAAGTGTATACAGCATTAGAACACATATAAAAACATAAAAAATAGATTTGACCAAATTCCAAAGCAAACTGGATCCATATTTGGCCATAAGCAGAGACCAAGTGATGACCTTGACAATTCCTAAGATATTATATTAACAGCCTCATAGCAGCAGAAGAGTTTGGAGTAACAGAAAAGGGTGATTTCAGACCTAATCTGTTTAGTGGGACCAAATCTGGTGCATTTTCTGCTTTGTTTAGTTTGTCTCGGGAAGCGTACACACTGTCAAACTCTAGAAATCTGGGCTGAGCCTGCCGGAAACAGCAGGGTCTAGTTCTGAGTCTAGGTTTGCATGTGGTTTGAAAGAAAAGCAGAGCATCCGAAGCATACCAGAGTTTGAAACAGAAATTGCCAACTTGTGAATTTTTTAAAAAAGTGATGGCTGGTAGCCACATGGATGCATGTCAGAACAAATGTGTTATTGTTTTTCTGGTCCCATAAAAGCTGAGAGGTTGTTAAACAGGTGTCCGTTGAGTCATGCAGTTTGCATAATGTAATGTACTTAAATGAAGCAGTACACTAACCATTCCTTGTTGAGGTGAGGTCTAGTTGTAGCACCTAGTTTAGCGCTGAAAATGAATACATTTAACTAATAAACTTTAACCATCGCAAGTAAATGCCAAATCCTTACCCCAGCTGTAACCTAAGTCTAATTGTAGTGCTTGACCAAGTCTTAATATCAGGCTTTTGAAGAAGTGTGAAACATATGTAGGGTTGGCCAAAAAGTCCTCTCTTCATAGAGCGCTTCCATCCACTTTTACACTAATAACTGCTAATTGTGACGTAGCAGGGCTGCATTTACTTACTTCAAGCATGAAGAGTATCATAATCTCAGCTACTGGACAGCTGAACATAGTCAAGGCAGAACATTTGCCTGGTTCCTTATTCCTGTTTTTGACTTCTTTATAGTTTTTTTTCAAGCAGCTTTTAAGTGTATAAAATGATTAACATCCGTCCAATAACATGTTTTAGACCTTTTGTCTAAAAAAAATAAATAAAAAAATCAAGGGTCCCAGTAGCTTATAATGCACTGGCAGAAACCCTGCTTTATGACTGCCTACATGTGAAGCGTGCAGGGGATATCTGTATCTGTAATTTGAAGCTTTGAAAAAAATAAGTTGGATTACACGCTCTCTGAATGGGATCTGCACCTGTAATTTAAATGTAAGGACTTGACGCCTCTCTTTGTACATTTGGGATTACTGGTTGGACAAAACAAGAAGCAGCATGATGCCAAATGTGACTGCAATCTTTTGATAAAGATTGAAACCAGTCTCTGAAGACTGAAATCTACATCCTGTACAAGTATTGCTTATAATCAGTTACAATTTAATGAGCAATTCATGACACCAGGACAGACAATGCTGATACGCGTTTGGGATTGATTGATGTACTATAAATCACAAATTTTTTTTCCTAAACTACAGATATGAAAGCATCCCTACAATTGAAAGCTTTACAAATACACCTTTGCATATTACATGAAACAGGCAATTAAGTTTTTCAATAGCTCTGAGACAGAATGGCAACCTGTCTGCGGTGTACCCTCTTATTTGCCCTTGGGCAGCTGGCATAGACTCCAGCCCCCTGAACTGGATAAGCAGAAGAAAACAGCTTGAAGTTTCACAATTTGTCAATATTTACACCCAATAATATAGATGATATATGTCCCTTTCATCATTTCTGCATGTCCATGTGTCTCCTGACCTTATTTTTCTGCTGCCATTGTTGCATCTTCAGTCTGCAGGATATTGTCTGAGTGTTTAAAGGGGACCCATTCCGCTCATTTTCAATTCCATATAATTCTAGACCCTGCTAGAGCAGCTTTGCATGATTCAACATTCAATGTAATGCTTTTTTTTTTTTTTAAATGGGGTTTTGTGCAGCCCCTTTGTCCATCCAGTCTGAAACAAGCTGTTTTAGCTCTCTTCCGCCTTCCTTTAGGCCAGGTTTCTGATTGGCTGCCCCTGGCAAACACAACGTTTGAACAGCAGGTGGTTGGGACTTTTGCACACTTGGCCAGAGGTATGTGAGTGAGATGACCCCATTTAGGGATATCCACTCTAACTGACATCATACAGAGCCAGGAGTAGGAAAAACTGTCTAAAACCAGGTATTTATAGCAGCCTGAAACTTGAGTTTTTGGCTGGGATTACTTGCACATACACTGACCTCATTATTTGAAACTCTGGGCATATTTAATATGAGAACCCACCATAGTGATGACATATACTATGGTGGCATAAGAACTTCTGCTCTCACCATTAGTTGTTGAAATGTAATTTTGTTTACTCTGCAACACCTCCAGGTGCTGCAACCATCTTTTGATGTCTATCCATTTCTTTCCTTTTGCACTATTTTATTTCTTGATTTTTTATGTATATATGTATATTGTATATTATGCACCTCAAACTTGAGTCAAGCACAATCTTAATTTCGTTGTAATCTGTGGATGTCAATGACAATAAAGCTTATCTAAAAAAAAAAAAAAAAAATATATAGACGAAAGAAATTGATGAAAATGGATATAGAAACCTGTTAATGCATTTTTGTGACTTACCCTCTTCTGCCTCCCGCTCTTGTCTCTGTAGCATCTGCTGCTCTGGAGGTAAAGCCTGCTGTAGAAGCTGCATGTAGAACTCATTCTCCTTTTGCACTTCCTTCTGTTTCCTCAGTCGCATCTTGTAGCTAACGTAGCTCTTGAAGCCAAAGCCTAGAGTCACCACTGGATAGCCAATACTGGGAGGTGTGGGGAAATACTGAGAGTAAACACTCAATACTTTGTAAAATTATCATAAAATTCAAGGAAATCTTGGAATTTTTTTTTCCCCCACTAGTTAACATTGACAATAATCTAAAATACACAACAACTGATGTTCACCAGTGAGCAGCAAAGGGCCGGCACAGGTCTACATGAAAGTTCTTCAGATCTTTGAACCGTATGGCAGCTTCGATATACACAAACAGGATCCACAGTGATACAGTGGGTAGACACACTCCTCTCTCTGCATGAAAGATAAGAAAAAAATATCAAGTCAGCAGAGAAGAAACTTGGCAGCTTTGAATTTCTTATGCACCAAGTATTTGAGGTGAAAGTGGCCATTTGGCTGCCAAAAGGGAAAAAGAAAACAAGAGAGGAAAAAAAAAAACAAAAACTTGGACTAACCTGTGTGCCAGACATACTGGACCCATACGTAGGTACTGGCAGCAAAAAACAGCCATTGGACGGGGATGAAGAGGAGGCATATGATGTCTGATGTAAACGCAACACATACAAAAAAGACAGAGAATGCCTAAAAACGTAGGAGAAAAGAGATGGAGAATGAAGACATTTCATCTTTGGTACCACTTCCAGTGTGCATTATCAGCAAGTGAAAGGAGTGATGTGATCAGGGTCATTACAACTAAGCTCTTACCAGCCCCTGATATCTGAAGGAGTCGTAGACACTTCGAATGAAAAGCCAAAAGGGCCACAGATACTCAAAGCGGAACTCCAGCACAAAGTCGGCCAGCAGAACTAACACCCACACTACCAGGAACTTCAGATACAGGAACGTACTGTGGAGAGGAAACAGAGGAAAATATGGAGGAAAAAGAAGGTAAACAGAGAGACAAGAAAAGAAGATAAAGACGAGATACTGGAGAAGGCTTATTGTAGATTTAGACTGTTTAATGACAATCATGCTGGTCTCAGGTTTATGCAACAGTCTAATGTGTTTATAAGAACCACATTTCCAGTGTGACTTGCAGTGTTACCTCTAGATATGAAGGCAGATTTGCAAAATTAGGAACATCCTGTCTCAGAGTGATGTTGAAAAAGTGGTCCATGCATTTGTTACTTCCAGGCTTGACTTCTGTAATTTGTTATCAGGTTGTCCTAAAAGCTCCCTGAACCATCCCTTAGTTACACAGCTATAGACTCAAGCTGCTGGTGTGTGTGTGTGTGACACACTGAATGCTTTACTCCACTCCCCGCGCGATGTCCTGTTTATTCTTTGCGGTCTCTCTAAACTCCTCTTTTCTCTTCCTTCACTTTCCCCAAACTAGGTTTGGCAGTTGTCTGCCCCTCCCTGACCTTGGTTCTGCCAGAAGTCTCTTCCTCTTAAAAGAGAGTTCTTTCTCCCCACCATCACCAAGCACTTGCTAATAGGGTCCCTGGGCTGTCTAATTTTGTAGGAAGGTTGACTAGGTATCTCACTTTGAGGGGCTGCACATCATTTTTACCCCTTGCCCTCTGTTTCTCATATCATATTGAGACAATGTTGGTGTGTAATTGCTATGTGTGGCTCAAAAGCGATGTGCCAACCTATGGATGCATTCCTACAAAAGCCCAGATTACTAGACAGAACAACTGCTCGAATAACACTTAACAGCATTTTTAAGGGAACATGTGAGTTTTTGGTTTACTGCATAAGACCATGAGAACAAACTTCAAGCTTCCTTTTATGCCTTTATGAATTTAGTTGGTGAAGGAGGTGAGAAAATTGCACACAAATAGTGTATATTTATTCTTCACATTATAATGGCTGAAAATATTTGATTACATATAAAAAAATTAATAACTAGCTTTTTTTCCCCCCATTTTTAATACCCAAAAACAGTGACGCAGAGAGCATATATGCATATAGTCCATATCCATAAACAATAATAATTTCCCATGATCAAAAGCTCACAATAACGTTGAAAACATCCAAACACCTTAAGGGGTAAACACCATGTATAGAGTTTCATGTCTGGACATGCAAGCTGCTGCACAGCTGCTCTGGCCTGCCATCAGTCAGTCTATAGGAAAGGCCGTGCTATTTTGAAATTGCGAGCCCTTCTTGAATCTTGTGTTCGGCTTTTAGGGGTTCAAGGCGTTTTGCTGGGTGCTAACTGTTCCCACTGAGATGTTTAAATTTAGCCCGCTGTCTGGCAGACAAAGCACAGGTGAGGAAACCCCTCGACTTCAAAACGAGCGCCTCTGACATTGCTGCTGTCATCTCGAGAACAGCATTTTTCCCCTTCACAAGTTCACGCTTCTTTTTTTGAGCGGATGTCCATTTAACGTAATTTGCATCATTCTTTTACATTTAACTGCCTAGCCGTGCGTAAGATGTCACACTAGAAACGTTAACCTAGGCCTATAATTGTGACAATAAGCGGGCATGTTCATTCAGCTCGAGAACAAAGCGTTAATACGCTTCAATATGCACACAGCAGAGACTGGCCTCTCTGTCTTGACATATGCAACGCGGCGCCATTGTTATACAATAACGTCCCTCCGGCCCCCTTTTTTTGTACCTGCTATATATACCCTCGGTGATTCGGTTCCGTTTTAACGGCCGTCGGAGTTTGCTGCAGTCCGCATTGCGCCGCTTCATCATCCCCCTGTTGATTCACTTGTGATATCGGCCTGGTAACTGGAACTGGAAACGTCATTCGCTCATTCTAATATTCACACTTCTTCAATTATCCACCATTGTTGTTGTTTTATGCACATGAAACAAAGAAATAAATAAAAACAGTCCGCGGAAGGCCCTCCCCTTTTCACGACACGGTGGCGTTGACTTTGCTGGCGTCTGACGTCATGACGCTGTTGGAGGCGTCCGAAACATGGCTGCTTCCAGATAGTTGATACGTCCCTCTAGATTTTTCATTGTTTAATGTTCGTTTTTGAGCGGTAAGTGTAACAGTAACGTTTTGCGGTGATGCTCTTTTACATTTGTCGCCAGGTTTAATCGCGTTTTAGGCCGAATGAGCTGTTATAGCTAACATTTCTTGGTAAAACTTGCCCATGCGTGTTCTACCACGTTTGTTTTGGAAGGGTCGGCCGAGAAAAGTAGTAGGAAGAGTTGTAGCTCATCTCTATTTAGCTGCAACAACGCAGCATTAAATAGCTCATTTCGATGAAGCACTTGGTGATTTTTATTTATTTATTTTTTTGGTTTGTTTTCGTGGGGTGAAGAAAAAGGCAAATCATGCCACTCTGCGGCAGTTGTTAGATAAAAGCTGTATGTATAATAACTAGTCAGACCTGATTTAAAAAAAAAAAGTTTGCCGTTGTTGCCCCAGAATAATTTCTAGCACCAGCTTTGCTGTTTTGGAAGGCTCCCTTAGATTTCAAGTCATGATTCTTTTTATCCCATGTCCCTTTATAATAAATTAAGTTGTGTATTAACTTTGGCATTCTGGTTACCTAATAACAATTTAAAAAACCCAATCATTTCCCCCCATATGAGATATTTTTATGTTCCACTAGTCTTTGTGCTGCGCTGTTTGCTGTTATCACAGGATATGTATTTATATTTCAACAGATGATGGTGCACAAACTGGAGAAAATGGTGTCGTCTGCTGAGGAAGAAGAGAAGGAGACAGATGACGATGGGGAAGAAGAAACAGAAGAGGAAGAAGAAGGAAGTGAGAAGGAAGGAGATGATGAAGAGGAGGAGCAGGAGACATTGCCACAAGGCACAGATAAAAAGAATCCAATAAGTGTACAAGGTAAGAAGAAAAAGCAGACAGATGTCCTGAACCTCAACAATGAGGTGGTGAAGATGAGGAAGGAGGTGAAGAGGGTTAGGGCATTGATCATAAGGAAGCTGACACGTCAGATTGGCACCCTGAAAAAGAAAAAGGGGAATGAGACAGAGATGGAAAGGAATCAGAGGAGAGCTGCGAGGCTGCTGGAAGAGATCCACGCCATGAAGAGCCTCGTACCAGACCAGGTAGGTTTGTTGACCTTGTTGACCTTTGTTGACCTCTCACAAATCATTTCTACAATGGCTTCAAAGCCATTTATGCTATATCTTTTAATTTTCAGATGATATTGTTTTCCCACCTCATTTACAGGTGACTAAGACAGCCTTACAGAAGAATCTCAGCTTTGAACAGGTGTGCAAAAACCCCAAGTCTGCCATATCTGACCGGGCCATCGCTCGGATTGCCACCCACCCTCAGTTCAACAGGAAGATTGAGAACATCAAAGCTGCTGTGAAAGCCTTCAAAGACGAGCGGATCAAGAGTGGAAAGCGGGGTGGAAAGGAAAAAGTGCAAAATGAAGCTGGAAAGGCAACTCTGCAGTTACAAGATGAAAGGGACGAAAGAAAAGGTGAAGAAAAAGAGGAGCTTAAGGAAGACGGGGAGGAGGGAGTTCTTAAAGACAGCGAAGATGGGCCCGTTGCCAAAGCTGGAGAAGAAATGAAGAAAGGTGAGACTTCTGCTGTTCAAACACAAAAAAAGACAGAGCCTAAGAGTCTTAGACCAGCATTGGCAAAAACTAGTGATGTAAAGCACATTGTGAAAAATAACCCTCCAATTAAAAAAGAGAAACCCAATATTCAGGCTGACCCAGGTGATAAAGAGAGTGATTTAGAGTCATCGGATGATGAAGAGAAAGAGTACTTTGATGACAGCACAGAGGAACGGTTCCACAAGCAGTCCTCGCAGTCAGAGGAGAGCGATGACGATGACTTCTTTGTAGGAAAAGTGAGCAAATTCAAGAAGAAAAAGAAAAAGCCAAAAGATGAAGAGAAGGAAACGGTGGTGGACAAGAGCCCTCAGGTAGGAAAGGACTCGACAGATAATGCGAAGTCTTCAGACAAGCTCGACAGTCAGCTCGACGAGCTTGAATCAAGGCTGAAATCAAAAGCGACCAAGCTGGAATCTGTTTTCTGTTCTTCTCTGGCTGCGACTAAGGCTGGTGGGGGCGGAGGTGTCGGCAGAGGGAGAGGTGGGGATAAATTTAGGAAACACAATAAAGATTTCAGTAAACAGTCTAAGTTCCAAAAGCCTGAGAAAGGAACGGAGAGAAATTCAGAGTCCAAGTACAGCAAGCCCTGCCTTGATAGCAAACACTCAGAGTCTGAGGACAAGGGCTTTGTTACTGCCGGCAGAGGAAGGAGACAAGACAGAGGCAACGCTCTGAGGCAAAAGGATCACAGGGGCGGAGGTGTCTCACATCGGGCACCACAGCAGGCACTGCATCCATCCTGGGAGGCCAGTAAGAGAAGGAAGGAGCAGCAGGGACAAATCTTGGCTTTCCAGGGGAAGAAGATTAAGTTTGATGATGATGACTGAAAATTGCTGGCAATTTGTATAAAGTATGAAGATTCAGCACCAGTAGTTCAGTGTTGATCTGTTGTAGCGTTTAAACTCCTTTTTCATGCTGGTAAAAGACACAAAGGCTTTTTTATGAAACATGAATGGAAATATGTTGTTAAAATATTGTGATGCTAAAGTTGTGACCTCGACGTGTAACTTTTCTGTGATGGGTTTGTCATAGTTTAAGAAGCACATATAGTCTGTGGCTGTACTATAGTAATGGTACAGATTTCCAATTGGGACATCAGGAAGCTATTTGTGTATTTTAACCTGTACTCAGATCTGTTTTCCCTGACTCAGTTGTGCTCTTTGGTCCTTGTGATTCCAAATGGTGGTTTTGTTATCTGCACATTCTGTGACACACTCGATGTGATCCACTACAGCAAAACCTGTTTTTTTGTTTGCATCTTCCTTTATTAGACATGTTTTCATAATACAGTTTCAATCTTTACATGAGCATGTTATGCTGTTCTTTGCTGCCTGTGTTCTGTAGAGATTTTATGTACAGTGCAAAGGTCTTGAGCCACTCCTCATTTCTTTACATTTTGAATCTTCAGGCACTTTGTTACTAGCAGCCTCTCGCAAAAACACATCATCTGTTCCCAGCAGCCAACATCCAAAGAAACCTGGAGAACTATTTCTGAAGACTACTTAAAGAAATTACGAGAAAGCTGCCTCAGACAGTTCAGTCTGTGTTCAAGAATAAAGGTGATAAACCCAAACTTGTTAGAGTTGTACAAATGTTCTTGCCTTACATACTGGATTTCATGTTTGCATGTTTCACTAAATTGCTGCACCTATTTCCCATTTTCCTAGTCAAATATAAAGAAATGAAGGATGACTCAAGACTTTTACACAGTACTGTAATTCATAAAAAATTATTAAAATCCAAAAGTAACCTTTATTAAGAATAGCAATCTGCTTTGTTGCCATCTCTCTTGCTATTGGTTGGTTTAGAGCCGTGTCATATATTGGTGTGCTATATTGCAAATTTGGTTATCGATATGATACCAACTAACTACGGGGCCAGTATTGATGATACCGATACTTTTAAATTATAAAGGCAGCTCATGTAGGGGAGAGCAGTGTGTCGTCATTTATGAGATGATGAATCATCAATTTGCCAAATCTGAACACATCTTAAAGGCCACTAAATCACTGATTTTTTATTTTCTACAATAATGAGTTAACACAATAAAACACAGCTTTCAGCTTTTCATGTAATTTTAAACTTTTTATTTGGAGACCTGGAACGTAAATGTTCCTGTGTTTAAAGCTCAGCTTCTGTTTAAAGGTTTTATGTAAATAAAATCAGCTTGACAGCTAATACAAAGGGTTATTATATTCAGACTTTTTTCATAGTTCATGTTTGAGGTATATTTTTTGTCAGTTCCAATATAATAATTTATTGAACACAATTCAGTGGGACGAATATGTTATTTGAATGCCTGAATACAGTCTATATTAAATCAGTCTGCTGAAGTAGCAACTATGATGACCAGTAGTAACACTTTAATATTATCTAATGCTGAAGATCCGACATGGTTGATGGCTGAAACATTGTTTACACTCTGTGAGCTGCCTAGTTATTCTTTGCCTCTCTGTAAGGACTTTGACATTAACCTTTGACCTCTTGTGCTGGAGGTCTGGGTTTCAGAGGGATTTCCTTCCTCTTCTTAATTTCTTTTGCTGCTTGTTCAGGGGCACAGCTTTCTCTTTTTTGTGGTCTTTTATTTCTTTGTATTGTAAGTTGGTGATGTTGCCACAGTAGAGAATTTCTTTTCAGCACGTATCACAGTTTCCACTGTTCTCATTTACAGCTGTAAAGTACCTCTGTGCAATGTTCTGCTTTCTTACTCACTGCAGCCTACATGGCTCTACTCAGTCACATGACCACAAGATAGCTAATCAGAGCAGGAGGGAGTGGGCGGAGGAGCGGTGTTTGCGCATACATGTCTCCTTTCTGATAAACGGGACCAACGTGCTGAACTTTCAGAAGACAAATTAAAGAATCGATCCTATCACGCCAGTATCGATCAAATACCAGCGTGGGTATCGATACTATCGGTATTTGGATCGATCCGCCCACCCCTGGCGTCAGACGCACACTGTTACGTGCAGAGTTAATATCGCATGTAAATCTGGTTTAAAATGATAGTGGGAAATCTGTGTTTCCTAGAACTTCTTCCTATAACTAAAATTCCTTTTTATTTGCAGCATTTTAATAGGTGTGGCCACTGAGCGCATGACTGTGTGCTGAGCTTGTTTTACTTCATAAATTAAGATTGGAAAAGGCTATTGAATGTTTGGCTGTAGAAATGGTTGCTGTTTATCAAATTGGCAACATAACGTGAAGGTTCAAGCAGCACCGCCCCAGGTTATTATCAGTCAGTCGTGTGCGGGTTAGCCAGGAAGTACGCCTTCAGAATAAAGGCGTATTTTTAAAATATTGGAAACGAGTTGAAAAGTTTCGTGTGACCTAGATATATAATCATTAGAGTATAAAGTCTGAAATAATAATAGCACCAAACGTAATAAAGCTAACTCGTTGTACCAGTATCCTATCAGCGTTAATTTATAATAATATAGCATTAAAAAAAAACTATAATAGATCATCCCACACTTTAGATTTATTACTCTGCTCATAAAGATGTCTAAATTTCCATGGAATGGAATTTTTAAACAAGTGTGAGAAAAGGACAAAATAATAGAATATTTTGATTGCATGCCTTTACTTAGAAAGGTATACTCTGACCGTTCGTTCACGTTTGTGTAGTTCCGGTAACTTTACGCGTGTTTTACCTCGAGCTAAAAGGCATCACACCGCGCCTTCTCGGGGACTTGTAGATGTCAGACTTCGGGTGTCGCGTATTCTGACTGCACACTTTACCCGCCGAGTTTGTGTGGGGAAACATTGGTAAGGAGCCCGGTAGCGATGCACTGTTTATCACTGCTGGAAATGAGGTGCTGTTCAGGCCTGTGCTGTGCATGGCAGGGGGATGGGGAGTGTTCCTCCTGTTAGCTAAATACACTGGTGAGAGAAGCTAGCCTTTGCCCCAACTCCGAGGTTATTCGTGACAGCCTGAAATGGCTAAAGGAATTAGTCCTTGAAATCAACACAGGTTCATTATTTGAAGCAGAGGCATGCTCATTTCTTACATTCATCTCAAGTGAAGGCAGTGGACTAGTGACAGGTCTCTACTGTAGAACTGTCCTGTGAGAAGCTAAGGAAAACAAAAATCCAAAGTTGTATGATATTGCAAAAAATGAGCAGTTATTTGTAACTGCTACGTTTAAACAAGTTGTGATAAATACTTTGCTTCAGGTAAAAAAAGAAAAGCTGGAGTTGGAAGCCAGTGACCCCCCAGACCGAAAGGATGGAGGCAGTGTTGCCGAAGCCAAGACACTTGTGGCCTCCCTGACCAGCGCAGGAGGAAAGAGTAAGGCTTTGTAGTGTAATAACTTGTATTCTGGATGTTCAGATGAAAAGCACGTACATGCTGAGGAAGAAATTGATAAAACTTTCCTCTACATGGCTTGCTCTTCTACAGGTTCTCTTGGGGAACCAAATCAGAAATGCACTATATGGGTAAAAGAACTGGGCCAAACTGCTTAATCACTGAATCGAGGTGTTTAATTTAGTTCCATGGACACAGGTGTATAAAGTCAAGTACCGAGCGGTGCAGTCTGCCTTTACAAACATTTGTGAAAGAATGGATCATTCTAAAAATTCACTGAAATCGAGGTGGTAGTGTAGTAGGATGGGCACTGTTGCAACAAGTCACTTCATGAAAATTTTCCCTCCTAGATATTCCACGATCAGCTGTAAGTGGTATTCTTGCAAGGTAGAAGCATTTAGGAACCACAGCAGCTCAGCCACGAACTGTCAGACTAGATAAAGTTACAGAGTGGAGTCACCAAGCGCAGAGGCACACAGCACGTAAAACACACAAACCCTCTGCTGACTCAGTAACTCCAGAGTTCCAAACCTCCTTTGGCACTGGCACGACAAAAAGTGTGCATGATAACAACAAAACGAAACATTCCAGCACGTGATCTCCACCTGTTCTTTTAACCTCCAGCCCCCATTTCCCTGACATGCAAGCGGGAGAGGTCGCGCTGTGACACGTCGCTGGGTCTCTTGACTCGGAGGTTTGCAGAGCTGCTGGGGTGCTCCGCTGACGGGGTTTTGGATCTAAATGTTGTGTCCCGGGAACTCGGTACCTCTAAGAGGCGCATCTATGATATCACAAATGTCCTTGAGGGGGTCCAACTCATCAAAAAGAAGTCTAAAAACCACATCCAGTGGTGGTAAGTATATGCTTAGCCAGTAAGTAGTGGATGTAACAAACATAGACCTTTTATGCATGAATATATATTTCTTAAGACTAACCATGAACATCCGGCACCCTTTTATTTGACTGTTGTTTTGCTGTTGACCTTGTTTTTCTTGAATGTGTGTGCACAGGGGTGGACAGATGAATTTAGGAAATAATTCAGAGCTGAAGGCTCTCTGTGAGGAGGAGAGTAAGCTGGATGAACTGATCCAAAGCTGTACGCAGCAGATCCAGGAGCTGTGTGAGGACCATCACAGCCAAAGATATCCTTTGTAGAAATCCTTTTAAGGCAGGATTGTTTGAACTGCTAGGATAGAAATATTAATTTTTCCTGTTAAAGTAAATCAACCTCAGCAGTGTATTATTGTATTGTCTTTACTTTTTATAATATCAAGGGTTGGTTGTTGTGTTAATACCAAACTCAAATTCATGCAAATACAGTCACTGGAGTGTTTTTGGTGGATTTTACAGCTCATAAATATCCACCTTAATTCCAGAGGGAAAATACTTCCTATTAAAGTACAAACAGTACCTAGAATTGAGTATCAGTAATGGCTCAGACACACTAGAGTAAAAATAGGATGGCAACCTCCTTGCATTTATTAAAAAGTGGTGATTGCATTGAAAAAGCTTTTCCTCAATTGGCGGCCAATTCCAAGTAGTTGCAGCAACCAGATGGTCCCCAATGACCACTTTCAATTACAATGTGATTGGTTGCCTGGTGGGAGGCAATTTGTCTCCCGGCAATTGTGGTTTGACTCGGACCAACTGCAGCGTTACAAATAACTGCCGTCTAATCAATGAATGAGCACAGGCTGATTGCAACTTGTATAAAAGAGCGCACATGTCATTTTGCAGTTAAATTGTCGTCATTATTTGTGGAGGAATTTCTGTTTCAGATCTTTGACATTCGGGCTGGACTATTATTGGACTATTATTCTGAATTTATGTACATAGGTGGCAGATTTGCAATTTTTGCCAATTTATCACATTTATCAACATTAATTGCTGAATTTTTAGAAATGGATTGCATATAATTGTCAACTTGATCTCATTCAGTTGCACACTGAAAGCAGACTGATCCTGTCTTATTGCTGTCTTAATGCACCAAAGTCGCTTTGAAGACAGTAGCTGACTGCAAGTGGTTGCAGGCCTGGTCCCCGCCTTCGAAACAGCCATTTTAAAGGCAGAGAGATCGTAATATTGGTTGTACTGTGTTATTCAACCACTGTCTAATATGTATAGTGAATGAGACTGCCTCAGTTGTCACCAAATGGCAGTGACAGTGTTTTCCTGTGCCTCTGAGTGGCAGTGACCTCAGAAGACAATTTAGGGGAGAATCTCAGCTGATAGGCTTTCCAAACATAGTCTCATCCTAATTTCCTGTGATTGTGAATTTGTGTCAAGTTCATGTTTTTTGGGGGCACCTGGGTGGCTTGGTGGTGAAGCCGGCGACCACATACACACGCCGCGGTGCAGGTGGCACGGGTTCGTGTGCCGGCCCGTCGCCAATTTGCCCGAGTGTCTTCCCCTGTATCTTTCCCCCATTTCATGTCTCTCTCCACTGTCATAAAAAGCCGCTGTGGCCAAGAATGCAAAAAAAAAAAAAAGTTTGTTTTTTGGGGAGAATTTGTGTGCCATTGCGTCATGCAAAAACTTTGCTTCGCTTTAGCTGTAAACCATAAAGAGTATGCAAAAAGACACATATGGCTTTTGGGTCTCAAAAATGAAACCCGAGTGCCTTAAATCTGCATCCTCTCTAATGGCCACCAGCTTCTATGGTAGCAAAAATGAGACTTTCCAGGTGAGTTTATAGTGTTATTTGCCACTTTCAAAACCTTTTGAATGCATATTTATTTTAGGAGTTATGGCTCCCATTAGTGTCTGGAAAGCAGCTCTACCTTGTGGTAAACAAATTGCTACAGTATGAGCGAGCAGTGTTTCTCAGTCGTACAGTCGTACAATCCCGGCTTACGATTATAAAAGCTAACACGGTGATGATGAAAATGCTCCGCTTGGGTACAGCATGTATTGCTTGAGTCTAACTCCAGCTGTTGTCTTCCTTGACTTTGTGGCTCACATACGCCTATTTGACTTACGAGGATATGCATAATATTCCAAGTTTAAGAGATCAGACTGTGATTGTGATCAAAGCCCCTGCAGAGACAAAACTTGAAGTGCCACATCCAGAGGAGGTACGTGTCAGTGGTGCAATGGTTAATGGAGTCATTTCTGTCCTCTAGTGGAAATTCTGTTGTTGAATTGTTAATTGTCTGCTTTCCCAATGCTCAGAGCCTCCAGATCCACATCAATAGCATTCAGGGGCCCGTTGATGTGTTCATCTGCTCCGATGAGCCCTTCCCTATCGAAGCCACAGATAGTTCAGCTGCTAACGAGGCCAGTGGAATCCATTTACATGGCAGCGACTCCATCCTTGATCCACCTTTCATGCCCGTTTTCCAGCTGTCTTCCAGAGGTGAGTCTTATATTTGACTCTCCTTTGGAATGTCCCAAATAGACTGGTGATGCAATGGAGGAAACTACGCATCCTCATGGGAACCTTAAACAATATTGGATTTAAGTCTAATTCTACTTTGAAATTGTTGGCTGAATTTTGCTTTTTAAACCTTCATCGCTTTTCTTCCCCGTGTCTCACACCCCATGTCATTCCAGAAAACGCTAACGATAGTTGCCGAATTGATAGTCTCTCCAAGCCACAGTCCAAGTCGACACAAGGCTTATCCCCAGTTACCATCACCCCCGTTTCCCCTATGCCCACCACTCTCACCTCCCTCCAACCCCACTCTGAAGACCAAAGCAGTTTTGTCGCTCTCACTCCACCTCGGGCCTGTTCTCTCAGCGAGGAGGGGTACCTCCCTAGCCTGGCTAAGAGCGAGGGCATCACTGACCTCTTCTCCTCTGTCGACATGGACCAGTCGCCTATGGATATTCCACTTCTCTGAACAGATGTTTTTGAAATGCAAAACTGAATATGAAATAGATTTTTGTTTTGTTTTCTTAAATATTTGCATTTGCCTTCTGGGATTTATGGACTGTAAAGGAGGTTGCCACGTACTTCCATCCCCATCCAGGCCTCTTTTTCTCCTCTTTTGGACTGGAGCCGAGACATTCCTTCTGTTTTTGAGACCCTTTTGACAGCCCTTCTCTAAATTGTCAGTATTGCCGTGTCAGCAAAAGGACTTGGGTTTTGAACCAAGAGTTTTTATTTCACTTATGGGCACGCCGGTGAACTGTTGTGGAGAGATGACATGGATCATCATCAGCTGTTTGACATAGTGGGACCTACACTAAAGGGTTAAAAGTAGCTTCAAAGTCATTCGTAAGATTTGTTGCTTGTGTTTGAGTTTTTAGAAGACAAACAACTGCGGATGGCATTTGTGCACAACGGTATGATTTCACAGCGTTGTGGTTTTTTTACTGATTCACTCAACTCAGTCAAGATCCTAATGCAGATTTTGTGTCTTATTCCACACAGGTGGTCTGGTATTACCTGGCAGTGATAGGCGTGTAACTTGCCTGTTCTATATTTTGCCTTCCCTGAGAAATTCACTGATCCAGGATTTTCTGATACCTTAAGTCAGGATTATGATTTATGAGTCAGTCCAATCACAGTGTCCTCTCTGCCCTCTCATTTATTGTATTGCACAAGGTCATTTGAATTGCCTTATTGTGCAGGTAATTAAAGACTGAGTTTGTGGTTTGGCATGACAGAATAAAGATATTGTCTATGTAATATTTTCTGATTACATAAAGTAACTGGTGAATGTTGATTGGTTAGGCATGGCCAGCGATTGATAAGGTTTATTGCATTGGAATAGTTTCTCTGGCCTACTTAAGCACCTCACAGCATCTGTGTTTAAACACGTTGGTTTTTCTCAGGGTTCAGTTAACTTTTACACCAGGTACAGTTTCATATATTAAAGGCTGATTCATACACAGTATTTACTAGTGCCCACTGATAGAGTATTTTAAGACTCATACCAATATATCAAATTTTTGCATCACCAAATATCAGCCATTTTTTTCCCCTTTCAGACACAAAGCATGACCAGATTTCCATAACCTTTGTGTGTTGTTTAAAAATCACATTTTATTATCTCAAGTGGATTATTTGTTTACACTCTGCCCAGCTGTTCTCAGATCAGCTGGTTGTCTGTGGTGCCCTCTGGTGAACAAACTATTCAACATCAACACTCATAACATGGTTTACACTTTTATTTTTCATTTATCTGCTGTTATAACTGCAGATACTGATAAATCTGCGATTGGCTAATATCGGCTGTTTATATCTGTTGTGCTCTAGTACTTACACTGTTCACCAAAGTGTGACATCGTACTAGAACATTGCTTTAAAAGTGATCATCAGTTAAAAATGACACTGTGATGCCAAACATTTCAGTAAGTCACCTGCTCAGGTACCAATGCAGCCTGTCTTCCCTCTTGTAGCTGTTAAGAGGAGTGGGATCGTCTGCTGATGACACACTGAACCACTAAAAGCACTGAGAAGAGGCTCTTCCACTTAAAGCCTGTCCTTGTTTGCAGAACATTTTAAATTGTACCTTTTTCACAGCACGCTCTTCAGCGATGTTTGGCACCACTAAAAACAAATGCATTGCATTTGGGTGAACTGCTTTGTCGTCGTCCTCGGAGAATGAAAGGGCTTCTGTTGCTGAAGGGACTGTAATACTAAACCCTTTTCATCTTCACTGCAGCATCTGTTATGAATGCTAACCAGAATTCTTGCCATTTGTTGTCAGTATCAAACTAGGACGGCGCCCAACTCAAGTGGCTAAACTGCTGTATTTATGGGGCATTGAACAGCTAACTACCGTTGAGTAAATGACTTCATCTGCTCACATCTGGTCTTCTGTAATCCACAAAGTGGGCTAGTCTCTTCATGATGTTTGCTTGGCAGAGGGGGGGGGATCCTGTGAAAACAAAATGTTTTCTTTGATAACTAAGGTCTAATCTGAGACTTCAGTTTTTTCTTTAGTTGTTTTTACCTGCTGTTCACACATCCATGTCAGTTCCATCTTCTGTGAGGATCATTCTTATTCTTATTCATTCTTATTTGAGGACCTTTTACCACTAGTTCTGTGTACCAGTTTGTGCCTAATGCACCTTTGTACCCAGCAGACCTTAGTTGTGTCACTGTAATTTCTGTTTAAAACTCTGTATAAAAACTTTAATAAATGTATGAGCTCATACACATGTACATGTTTACTTATTAACTTCCAGTTTAATTTAATTTTCATTTTAGTTTTCAGTGGTTCTGTGTTAAATTACTGTCATTAAGCTTTTCATTCTATTCAGACAGCACTGAATGCTTGGTTTAAGAGTTTTTCCTACCCTTGGCTCTGTATGATGTCATTGAGAGCGGATATCCCAATATGGTCATTTCAAGCACACAGATCTTCCCACACACAAGTCCAACCTGACTGCTGTCCAGATTTTCTGTTAATGAGGGCAGCCAGTTGGAAGAAGGTTGAATAAAGACACTCGGTATAAGACGAGTCTGAGTCATACAAAGCTATCAAGATTAAAAATATGGAGCTGTTTAAGTCATAGTGTAGTTGTCACTTAACAGTGACCCCTGAATCATTCACACCTAACTGAAGGGATGAACCAGTGTTGGGTTGACAAATAATAACTTAGCAAAGAGACAATTTTAAATTGTATCTTTAGGCATTTTGTTACTAGTAGCCTGCTGTAAAAACACATTAGTTCCCATTTCTTAAATCTATAAAAAATTGCAAAGATAACACAATTTGACGGGCATAAAATAGAGCTATTATTCAAAAACCTGGCAAATCTCAGCATTGTGTGTGGTATGTTCTTTAAAAATTTGAGGAAACTGAACAAGTCGAAGACAGGAGTAGCAGGTCTAAAAAGCTACAGGAGGAAAAATCCATCAAAGACCTGACGGGACCTGAGAGATACATCTGGCCATTCAGCTGGTCCTTCTACTGTTCACTGAATCCTCATCAGAAATGGTCTCAGTGGAAGGGTGGCCGTTTTAAGGAAGGTAAAACAGAAGTATGTTAAAATAGGAACTGGACTGAAAATCAGTGGCAGTAGGTCTGATGGAGTCATTAATCCAAATGTGACATTTTTATTTCAAATCATTATCACGATGTGACGAGGAGGTCAGGAGAGTCATCTGTAAAACACGGTGGAGGCTCTGTCCTGGTTTGGGGTTGTATTTCAGCCAATGTATTGGAGATCTTTCATCAAAATTGCTGGATTTACGAGTGCATGAAAGTACCATCAGATTTTGATCCACCAAGAATACCATCTGGAAAGTGTCTGATTGGCAACAACTTCATTTTTCAGCATGACGGTGATCCCAAACACACTGCTAGTGCAGTAAAAGCATAACTGGATAGAAAACCAAACAATGGAACACACTCAGTCATGGTTTGACCTCCCCAGAGCCCAAACCTCAAGATTACTGAAGCAGCGTGGGATCATCTTGACAGAGGACGGGGAAAAACGGCAGCCAACATCCAAAGAAGAGCTTTGTCCTTCAAGAAGAATGGAGAGTTCAGGCTGTGTTGAAGAATAAAGCTGGTCAAACCAAATACTGACTTTAATAGCTCGTTCAAATTGTACAAACTTCGTTTTTTTGTTTTGTATAATGTGTTTCACTCTGGGTTTGCACAGTTCAATACATTGCTCCTGTTCTCCTAGCAAAATATAAAGAAATGAGGAGTGACAAGAGTTACAGTGAGTGTGTCCAAACTTTTGAATGGGATTGTGTATAGTGTATATAGCAGGATAGTGTAGTGGTAACATTACCTGTCTTTGGAACAATAGGTCAAATCCCAGCCAGGGCGTGCATCTAGTAAGGGACCCCAGGCTAGATCCCCCATGCTACTAGACGATGCAAATGCAGCATTACAGACTTTCCCCAACTGCTCATCATGAGCAAGTGAAGCTTAGCTGGTACCGTCAGAAAATCAGTCCAGATGAAGCATCAACACCCAAAATGTCACAGATCTGGATACCTGTACAGTTGGCGTCTACAGGTTACAACAAACAACAGCAATCACATCCTGACCACATGGAAACTCTATGCATGGTCAAACTCACATCTCCAACAGGGCAAAGTTGATGGAACATTTTGAATCCAGCAAGACAGTCCCAGGAAGCTGCAATACCTTGCATTAGTTGTAGATGTTGAGAATGAATACATCCATTTAGACTGTATAAAGCAGCTTCTGCACAGTCATTGACCTCATAGTGCTGAATGTCAAGATTACAGATCATCACTGTTATTCACAATCTGACAAAGTTTACCCAAAATGCACAGAATTTCAATGTGTGTGTCATTAAAATTTCATTTTGATGAAAGATTATGTTTATTTTAAACTATGAATCATCCAAAGCTGCTCTCATAGAGCACAAGAATAAAATCATGGAGCTGGAAATGAGCATAATTCCCATTTAATCAAGTATTGTTTTCTTGTGGTGCTTAATTTGTCTTTAATATGTTTTTAAATTTATGCAGTTGAACCACTTCTATACAAATGTTTCCACAGTGGGGGGAGATCAGCTGTTTTGCTTTGGTGCAGTCCCAGTGTGTGCTTTTCAAATCCCAAACTGCATGCCAAGATGAAGCAGCTTGAGGTTTCCTCTCACTGGCCCGCTACATAAGAACAGTCATCATGTTCTGTGCTTCTGTTTAGTGTTCATGCTGTCCAATATGCAGGACTACATCAGTAACATTTTAAGAAGAAGAAGAAGAAAAAAAGCTTCAGCAGTTACTTTAACCATCTTACTTGCTGCAAAACCCTCAGTGCTGTGCACAAATGGGCTCTCACTGCCACTAGGAGGCAGTGAGAGCCCACAGAATCCTTAAAACACATTTTCACAAGCTTGTGTTGTTGTCAAACTGTGCCATAAAGTGTTGCCCATCTGAGGACTGGCTTTCATAAATTCAAGTGGGAATGAGCTGAGATTAAATTATGTGGCGCCTCGCTGGTCATGTTCAATCTAAATAGTGGAAGGAAAGTTTTAGTCACTTTTTAAAGAAAAATCAGCAGACACAGGCTCGGTGTCAAACCGAACACCCACATGCTCGGTTTTGTTTCAGCCCCAAGCATCACCTCCTGAGCTGTTGGGAGCTATATTTATTCATCGTGTTCACTTGTGCGGGACAGGCGCCTGCTGACATGACGATGACAGTTTGTCATCTCGTTCAAGTGAAGTCGCCAAGATCGCCCCGGGCTACTTATCAGACACATAATCTGAATCGGTTTGGAGGCATTAACAGCTTTAGAAGAGCAGGGGAAAGGGGTAAAATGCAGGTTTGACTGACATCATTGACTCTGCTGATCAGATTACCATTTCCTCAGGCCATTTACTGGATATGAAAGAAGAGACTGGTAATTACATTGAATATATCTGGCTGGCTTTCATCATTGGAGGAAGAACACGTTAGTCAGATTGAATCATTGCTGCACAACAAAATGCTCTGTGGCACATTGGTGAGGATGGTTGTTATTGTCAGATGATCACAGATCAAATCAGGGTTCTATTTAAAGTGATGTAGAAATCTGAAATATTCCTGAACTCTGTTAAAAAAAATACTTCTGATCTTCTTCTTTCTTTATACAGAAACACTCACATCTCGGAAACTTTATTTCCTTTCCTGTCCCTGCTTCTCTTTGTCTGAGCCACAGCATCTTAGAAAAACACATCATCGCCCTCAACATGATGATGTAATCTGTCAGGTGCCTGCAGCCTTCGGGGTCCGACTATAGATGGCAGTGTGGTACCTTAAAAGTCCCTCATGAACCCTGTCAACCCAGTTCCACAAACAGTGGCACACTCACACCGAGTTCATGAAGTCACTGGATCACTGCTATTATTGATTCATGTGTGCTTCTCTGGTAGTTTTTTCAGCTTTCCTCTTTGCTGCTAAGATTTGAACATAGGAAAAAAAACAAAGTGAATATTGAATCAGGTCATATTGAATTAGGTTCGATGTCAACCACCCTCCTATCTCAAGAGGGCACACTTAAAGATCAGTCAATATAGCTGTCAATCAGGCGATCAATCAGTCGGTGAGGTTTCATTTTTAGAGTGCTTTTCCTTGTTGCCTACAAGCAAATGATGTACGGTGGCTTTGAAGGTTTTGAAGCGCTGAACAAAATACACAGATGGCTTTGCTTAAAGAGTGACATAGGACTAAGTCATCACTTAAGACTTGCTCCCTCGGTGGGGTGTGTGTGTGTGGGGTGGGGTGGGGTGTTAGGAGTGACCTGGAGCACGTGCAGTCCACTCTGACACTGCAGGTTGAGAGGCTTGTCCGGCTGTCCCTTCTCACCAAAACATAGCACTTGTTTCTACGCTGCGCTCTCTTCAGCCAGGCTGTTGTTTTGACTGCTGTAATGCACTGTGGCTGGGAGTGAGTGTGAGAGAGAGAGAGAGAGAGAGAGAGAGAGAGAGAGAACAAAAATAAGAGAGGGTTAAAGAGGGAGCATGAAAACCAGGAGAGAGAGGGAGCGAGCGTACTACTCGTCTTTCATTGGCGGGGAGAGCACGGCGTCTTTTTACGTCGCGCCGTCCCAGCCAATCGACTACTTCTGCAATATTTTGGGTTTATGAATGAAATGAATAGTGAGAAAGCAGGACAGGAGTAGTTTGATTCATCACCCGTAGCTCAGGGTGTGCGGCGTAGACCGAAGACATAGGTGCGCTTGTTTGCTGTGCAGGCTGCCTCAGAAGGCCTCTGGCTGTAAACAGAGGGATCAGTGGGCAGCAGCGACACAGTGGCACATGCAAAACACACTTGCAGGCACACCTTTGTACATCTTTGTTACAGTATCTCACAAAGAAGTGAGCACAGTCTAGACAGTGGATTTTCATGTCAGTACCTGTGGCCTGATCAGTACGGGTGGACCAAGCTGAAGGAGACCTGGTCAATTACCTTCTTTCTGTTTTCTCTACATGTCACAGTGTCACCATTTCATTCTGTAAAGAGTCATTGAAAGGGGAAAATGCTAAACTCTTATAAGCTTTTAAGCGTATAAGCTCAGCTGCTGATGGAACAAAAAGTTCACAAAGGTCATCCAGGGTTCAGGAGATATTGACTTATTGCTGCAGTTGTGGAGCAGTTTATACGCCATATAGAGGAGCTGAAATAAAAACAGATGGTGAAAATGGCTATTAACCTCTGATTTGGATTCCCTTGGCTCTCAGTTCCTTCAAAGGTCGTCACTGTCAAGATATTTGGTTATTGATCAGCTGGACTCAAATGTCACTCACCAAAATTTTGCTTCACGATTTACTTCATCTCCATGTGTTGCTCCACTGACGGAACAGTGATTCCATTGACATGTATTGATTTTTGACTCCTAAATTTCACACGTTGTTGGATAGGCTTGACTGTAGCTTGTGTGAAGGTAGTTAAAGTCTCAATCTGTAGTTTGAAGCAGAGCCTGGATTCTGCAAAACTTATCCAAATGATGCCATCTGGAAAGCACACATATTCTTTCAAAACCTGCTGAAAAACTGATGAAGCCACAAGTTGTTTAAATAATCCACATATGGAAAGCACACACACTCAATGAATCAAAACAGGATTGTTTAAATATACCTTCTTCATCGTCTTATCAAACCATATCATCGTCTTATTCTGACCCTCTAGAGATCATTTAGACCATATGAAGCCAATGATTAATTTTACAATTGCATCTGTGAGTTCACTAAGTTTATTTAAAAAAAAACAAAAAACAAACTCAATAAGAGATAAATTGCTCTCTTAAAACTGCAGCGTGACTTGAAACTATTAATTTTAATCTGGACTAACCATTTAAAGCACAACAGCGACACAGTTACACAAACTAATCAGTTGAGTCAGCAACAGAACTGCATCGCTTGTTTCCCTGCAAATGAGTTTATGTGTGTTTGACAAGAGTGCTGCATATTACTGTTTCATTTGGAAATATGATAGCAAGCACCCACAATAATAGGTAACTCCAAGGACTTTGATATGATCAAAGTTAATAACAACATAAGCTACACCATGTTCCAATACACCATGTTCATTGAAATGTTGCTATCAATGTAAAATAAATAAAGTCCTTAGTTCACCAGATGCCAGGAGCGCAAGGCCAGCAAGGCTTTCCTGCCAAAAGCAGAACATTTGATGACGTTTCATTGCTTATAGATGAGATGTATATAGAGAGACGAGTGAGCAAAACTAACCTCTTAGGAGGCAGTATAGGCCTCAGTCACACAGGCCTAGAGATTATGTATTCCCTGTTCAGCGCATGAGTGGTTCCATGCAAACTAGGGGCAACTGCTGCAATCAGCTAGTGACCAAAGCAGTCACAAGCATCTTTGCAATCAAATCAACCTAGTGACAGCAAGCAACCTCCAGCAACCCCACTGCCAACCAGTTGGAGACTATACTTTCTTCTCAAGTGACCAGTGTTTACCAGGGGCTTACTGACCAGTCTCTAGGCCTGCATCACTGCCAGCAACTTCCAGTAACCACTCGTAACAGTCCAGGAGTAGCAGTTAGCATGAGCCAAGGCAGTTGCCTGTTAGTAACTTTCCATATACATGGGGCGATAACTCACCACTATGATCAACTTGTCCTTCATTTTGATGTGAAATGACAGGCTGCCCTGGCGACCACCTCACCCTCTCTGTTCATGATATGATTTGATTGGCCAGCTCCTGAAAAGCTGTACTCTTCTTAACTTTTCAGTGCATGCAAAGCAAAGCCGCAAAGTCAGTTCAGTTGGGCAACACATGAAATCGCCCCATTTAAAGTAAATGAGAAGTGGGAGCGCTGAAGCCTGAAATGCATATGTGTGAATCCTCCCTAAGAGGGTGGGTCTGTGCTTCTGTGCACAGCTGGCTGAGACACACTTTGCGATCTATGGAGAAAAGAAAGAGGCACAGAGATGGGCATTTCTCATATTTTGTTGGTCTTGTTGCATACTGGGGTTATGTAATTCTATTCAGAAACAAAGGCATGATTTTTTTTTTTTTTTATATATATAGCTGAAAAGATGCACAAGCAGAAGCTGCCACTGGTTAATTTCCACTTCTGCTGATGGTTGGTAGAAGAATGCAGGGAGGATCAATTTATTGCTCCTGTGTGAGGGAATCCATACTGTGGGTCGGTATATGGACCGGGAAAGTCATTTTCTTCAGCTTCTCGGTCTTCAGGGGCTTGTCTCTACAAAGATTTGATCACTTCCCAGGGGGCTTTGGATTTAGATACGCTCTCTGTCAAGTGTTAATACAGGCCTGGTAGGATTGCCAAATTTATATGTGGGCTTTGTACTGTAGGGCTCAATCTCAGCAGTGAATATATAAGGCAAGGCTCCAGATGATGTAGGAGTTGGCTGGATCACACACAGCTGGGTCCTGGCTTTGGTAAATGTGGAGCGGTCGGAATGTAATGTCTGGCTCGCTCGTGTTCTTTGGTCTGAGGTTTGTATTTTTCCTCTCCTGCGCCGGGCCGCGCGGTGTGGGTGTATAATGCTTCAGCTGTTGCGATGACAGCCTCATGACCTGTTGTGAACCCCGTCCACCTCTCCAGCCCTCTCTCCAGTGGGTATTTACTTTCTTTAGTTCCACTTGGATACATCAAATATTTGCATAGACAAAACTAGACATGAACCTGAGCCCGTAGGCTCCTACCCTTGAGCCAATAGAGACAAAGACCGTCAGTTGTCATTTGCATGCAATTTGCATTGGATCCCCCTGTGACTGTTTGCAATGTCAGGAGGCCAAATTAACCAGTGTTCCGTTTTAGCTTGATTTACATCTCATTTGCATTAGAGTTGTTTAACTAGGGTTATTTAGCTGAGTGACCCTTGTGGAAACTCCTTACCTCGCGCTCAGAGGAGGCAGATACTGCGACCAGCTAATTTCATTAAGGGAAACAGCCGTTTGACTCAGAGTGCCTTTGGATGTAATCATTAAAAGGGACGAGGGCTTGCAAGCTGTTTGTAATCAGGCTGTTCCTACGTGCATATGGACATTGTGTCATATTTACTGTAAGGATGAAAGATTAGGCATGGAGGGGCTAGTGGGCAGCATCAATCTCACTCAGCATCTTAGAGCAGGCACATTAATCATCCCATCTACGGGAAAATCATCCTCATCAAACTCCGGGGCCACAGTGTGCACACATGGTGATGATCACTGAATGGACAGAAGGAGAGTTAGTGGCTGACTGAGCAGAGGCACCACAGCCAATGCCTCTTCATTGATCCTAGGAAGTTGGACTGGGTGTTAGACGGTGTTTTGTCTTGCTAATGCCTTCATATGGTGCCGTCTGGCAGCGTTGAAGCCTCAGCACGCTGAGCGGGCCAAATTGTTTAAGTTCTTCCTCCTCCCACGTTGATCGGGGCCTCCTTTTCCAGGGGAGGCTCCCGTTTTCCTTCCTTTTCCCTCTCTTCGCTCTCCCCTTCAGTCTGCTTTTATTTATAGAGGGCGAGAAAGCTTTATGGCCAGATGGATCCCCTCAGATATTACGTGGCGGATTTCAATAAGGGGAATCAATTCTGGCTTTGTTTGCGGAATCAACCCCACACCACACTCTAATACACTGACATCAACTGGGGCAATATATCATCCACAGAAATTTCATCATGTTGTTTGTTTGCTTCGGAAAGAAAAAGGCAAGAAATGAAAGTTAGAGATCAGATCCATATTCCACAAGGAATTGTGACACCACTCCTCAGTAGTGTTGCTATAAGTATTAGCTCCTCTTTTTTTTTTCATTAAAAGAATGCTACATCCAGGAAAATGTGATCAAATCTTTTTTCTCTCTCTCTCTCTCTCTCTCTCTCTCTCTGTCATACATATTGTATATAGTGTTTGGGCGTGGGTCCAACAGCATTCTCTCTCCCACTGAGTGGTTTTATTAGGAAAATGTGACTCCTGTTTGCTGTATGTGTGCTAATCCCATCTATACAAGGGAATGAAAATGCCCATGTTGGCTAAATCTGCAATTATTCCTTCTGTAAGCGGACTAGCCTGCACTCACACTCTCATTACTTGTGTTTAAGTGTTTAGTGTAGTGTGAGGTGCTTAGACGCCAACCCGCGCACACACACACACATGCACGCACACACACACACACACACACACTGCGAGGCTGGTGGTAGGTCTAATGAGGGAGAAGGCCTTGAATGGTTCCTATGCTGTGATGCATTAAAGCTTAATAACCTGTCCTTTCAGCTCTCTCTTAAGAACATGCTCTGGAGCTGATAATTGGAAAGATATTTGCCTCTTTCTCCTGCTCTCTCTTGTCTCTCTTTTGTCTAATGGCTGCTTTCAGTTCAGTTGGGTCCATTATTTGCCCTTGAAAGACTATTTCTCCTTTTTTTTTTTTTTATCCCCCCAAATTCCTGTTTTGGCTCTTTATCTAGAGCTTAGTTGATGAATTTAGGTGAAAGTGGCCAGTTTTGCTGTAGTTATCACTCAGACATGTGCCACATTTAGCCCCATATAAATAGGCAACATTTACGAGGAGACAAAAGGTTAGTTGTGTCTTTTAAAATCTTTTGTTTAATCATGTTGAATTAGGAGTAAGCAGATGCTGAATGTAAAAATGCACCTGTACTAACATGCATCCCAGCAGAACAAAAAAGAAAGAAAGAAATGTTTTCCTTTCCAGTGGAGGTGCTTCAAATTTACCTCAGCCCAATTCAAGGTCTGATAAACCAACAGAAAGAGATCACCAAAACGACAACTCTGCATGAAAAGCATGGAAATAGAAGTTTGATAAAACATCCAACTCAAGGTCTGCCTGCAATCTGTTTCCAGGGATCTCAACCTTAAACTTTACCCGTGTTTAATAGCTGCTGAGCTTGAGCATCAGCAGCTCCATCGCCATGACAACTGAGCAAACGCCATCGCTGGTGAAGATCATGAGTACAGTAAGTGGAAGGAGAGGACCTTTGTCTTGTTTGATTAAAGTACTATTTCTAAGGTCCTGAAGGTGCTGTGATTTTATCCCTGCCCTTTAATGAGCTCACATGTCAACAGAGCCATCTTTATGGCTGGAAGTTCATTCAGCTGGCCAGCAGGTTTGATGCACAGCTCAGTGCAATGTACTGTGGCAACACTTTATAGTGACCATTGTTAATAAATTGAAAGTTGATATGGTTATGTTATTTACTGTTAAACAACTGGTTGGTTAATAATGAGTTTGAGGTTTATTGTAACATTGTTACTGTCTCTTGATGATGCAATACACCCACTTACTATAAAGTGTTACGCATGTTGTTTCTCTTGCATTATATGGACTGTGGCTGTGGAGGCGACCTGCTCAGGTAGGGAGGCTTTAGATCATTTTCATACAATAATAAGACGGGTTGTAGGGCAAAGGCCTGTTCCCACTGCATGTGTCACAAAGAACGAGTCGAACAGGTAGCCACCTCTTGTTGTTTTAACGCTCAAACTGCTCACAGTGAAGGTGTTGTCAGAAATGCACTTTGATCACTTCTGTGTGACAAAAAAAAAAATGTATATGATGAGCTCAGCTATAAATATATTTACTGGTGGCTTCACCACTTCGATTTGCAAGTAGGCTGTCAGTTTCAATTTATGCATCTACACACTGCAGACAGCAGTGTGCCGCAGTGGAAACAACGACTGTCTCCATAACGGTTCAGTCACACTAGAGTAGAAACAGGACAGCAAACTTCTTGGAAAAATCAGAGGTTGCCTACTGATTGCATCTAAATTTTTTGCTGCTGGAGACTGATTGTAAGTAGTGACTGCGACCACTTTCGATTGCACAGGTCTGCTGGTGGGAGGCAACCTGTCTCCAACTTGTCGTGGTCTGACTGCAGTCTCCCTCACAGAGACTGGCAACGTAATTGCTGTCTAATTTATAAATGCTAATGTCATTTTACAGTTAAATCACAGTCCTGCAGCAACAACGTCGCTATTTGTGGTGGAATTTCTGTTTTATATCTGCAAGGTTCTGGCTGGACTCTAAATGTGAGTAGTTAATGTGAATTTCTCTTTAATTTGAATTTCTGTTTATGAAGACAGCAACAGAGTATGTATTGCATGTATTTGCCAGCTTGACATTACTCAGACAGCAACTGTCTGTGAGTGGTGACAAACCTGGGCCCTGTTTTTGAAGCAACCATTTCAAAGGCACGAATGCAAGTTCATCGCACACGGTTGCAGTAATTTTGGATGTGCTGCAGTCCTCAATCTCTGTTTTCCCTAGTCTGAATTAGGGATTTAGAATTTATTGTTTTATCATTTTAAATTTTAACTTTTATTGAGATGGGTGTCATGAATTGCAGAACAACAAAGCATTTGATACAGTTGAAAACCTTTCACTAAGCAAACTATACACATATGGGGTCACAGGGGCGGCGTTATCATGGGTCAACAGTTATCTTGAAAATCTGAATCAATTTGTCCACAAAATCAAAATTAAAATCTGTTGTGTGTGGGGTTCCACAAGGATATGTCTTAGGGCCACAGCCTTTTATACTGTACATTAATGACAGTCTAGGACATTGAAAGTAATATTGTTTGCAGATGACACAAGCTTACTGTGCTGTGGAAATAATGTGGAACAGCTTCTAAATGTTGTAGAAAACAAACTGAAGATAAACTACAATAAATTAAAACTGAATTTGAGTAAAACAAAGTTCATAATATTTAGAAATTGTCTAATAGTCTAATATGTTTTCCTTGTTTTGTCGACCAAGAAATTAGTTGCCAGGAAAATCCCTAGTATGAGTGCAGCATTGTTTTTCTTTTCGTATTATGTTATTATAGCATTGCTTTGTACTTAGAGAGCACCATGTTCTGTTAATTAGAACAAATGTCATAAAATGCTATTGGTAAGATGTGGAGTCACTGATATCACACCACATGTGACAAGTTTCAGACTTTAATGACTATTTATTTACGATTTTATGGACCTCAAGGATTGTTGAAATTCCACCTTGTTTTCAAATCAGATGAAGTCTAGATCTTGAAATTCTTGCCTTATGAATTTTGTGCATTAACGGAAACAGTCTCATAGGCTGCAGTATATTTTAATTTTCCTGTGATTTTATATGTCAGTGGCAAAAAACAAACAAACGATTTGTATTACCAGTGCAGGGCAGCGCAGCAAAGTATAAAAAGGTATCTGTAGGACTGAGTACTGGATATTTCCTTTCACTCGCTAAAAACAATACCTTTCTTTTCTTTCTAAAATCTGTCTCTGAAGAGTCTTAGTTTAATGCTATCTACTGCTGAAATACTCCTTTAAACCATCGGCAGCTAGCTAAATGGAGTGATTTGCCAGGACCAAGCTATTCTTTCCTGTGTCATCCACTGAGGATCAGCAGCAGCTGGGCTAAATTTTACCACCAGAATCTAAAAGCCTGACTTCCATCATGCTTCCCAGATCAGTCCTAGGATAAACACCCACAGGAATGTAACATAAAAATAAGCTTTGTATGCCATGCTGACTGCTCAGTAACTTGCACATCATTTCTGTCTCATATGTATTCCATATCATGTCCTGTTTGTGTTACCTTCCAGTGTTTATGCCTTCAGCAGTGTTCCAGGGACCGTTACCGATCAGAGTTTAGGTTAACATTAATGCCAGTCGGCACACACAAACTCCACCACTAGCTGCCGGCCTCTTGGATGTACTTCTGTGTGTGTGCCCCTATATGCTGTGGATTAGAAGAAAGGGCAGCTTTATGTGTTGACGCCTTGAGCGGTGCCTGTATGGCTCAAAGTAAGTGCCTAATGTGCGGTCACAGTCGGTGGAAGCACGTCCACACTGCTGTGCCTTCACGGGGCTGAGGACAGCAGCTCCGTGCTGCTACTTGTTTAATGCGCACTGACCCAGAAACTAGCAGTGTGACCTCTTTAGCGTCTGCTTATAGAAAATCTCTTGCTCTTTCCCTCCCCTCCATACCTCGTCCTCTCTTTCCCTCTGCTGGCCTTCTGTCCTCTCCACCCTCCCCTGTAAACTGTCGTTCTGAATCACTCTTGCACTCTACACATTCATTGTCCTAGCCAATATATGTTCACGGCCTGTCCTCGTCCTCACTTTTCTAGATGCTACATCCTCTCCAGTCCCTTTCACAACAGCACTGTTGTTACTTTTTTGTAGCTATCAACTCAGAATAAATTGTGAACTACATAATGTTTTGTTTGCCCTTTTTAGACCGGCAGCTCCGATAATATGGTGACACAGCACCTTTTCTTTGGGTACCACACTAGTGAAAGTCTGGCATTAAAGCAGGAAAGAAATTAAAAGTATTTTAGTCTTTGCTGTTTGTTTAGACTTTTGATTGTTTTTGAGCCAAACTGCAATCACCACAGAAGAAGAGATTTACAGCATGTTTGACTTAGTTTGGTGATTTTGGATCAACAACAGCAACCATGAAAGCTTTGGATGCTTTTATGGTTGCTGTCGTTGGAACCAAGAACGCTAATGCTCCTTTTCATGTCTTTCCCAGATAAATGTGCAGGAGCTATGACTGAGTAGGTGCTGAATAAACGTGGACAAAAAGTAACGCCTAGTGGAATTTGCCAGTGTTGGCATACTAGATTACTGATCGCTGCTTGATGAGTGGAAGCCAAGGAACAGCTTTTGGGCTTGAAAAAGGAAGCCAGTGCAGAAGGAGAAGTACCTTGTTGCCTTTGAAATGGTTGCTCTGAAGACGGGGACCAGATCTGCGAGCGCTCGCAGTCAGCTGCCATCTTCCAAGCAACTTTGAAGATGGCAGACAGCAATAAAATAGCAAAATGATGGAGTCAGTCTATTGTCAGTTTACAGTGGAATGGGGTCAAGTTGGCAATTACATGCAATCTGTTTGTTAAATATGGTGATTAGCTGATAAACTGGCAAAAATTTGAAATCAGTTGCCATCACATTAGAAATTTACACTAACTACTTACATTCATAGTCCAGCTAGAGCCTCAAAGATCTAAAACTGAAATTCCTCACAAATAGTGACGTAGTTGCTGCAGAATAGCAATTTGACTAATTTGGTGCAGCCTGAGTCAGACTGATTGCAGCATGTTGGCAATCTGTCTGTGTTGATAAATCAGGCAGCAGTTAATTATGAATCTTTACAAATCTGTCTAAGAGTGATTATTACGGTCACTCCGAGTCAGACTGCAATTATTTGGAGACTGGTTGCCTCCTACCAGGCAACCTGTGTAATCGTATTACGATCAAAGTGGTTGCCCAGAGGTTGAGGGTGTTGCATGCGCAGCCTCTGACTGACTTGAAATCAGTCACTGAATGTGAAAAAATTCACTGCAGTTACTCGGCAACCACCAATTTTGCCTATTCGCAAGGAGATTGCAGTCCTATTTTTACTCTAGTGTGACTGAGTCACTAAAATAACAGTCTATGCAGCAGAAATTAACATGTTTAGAGTCTGGTACAAAAAACGGTTTTGGTTTTATATTTTCCATAGGTATATTTTGTAAGCCTGCTTTTGGCTAACCTAGATTAGCACTCATTTAATGTCACATTGAATTACAGATTAACCCTAATAAGCAAGCTAACTAGCAAGCTGGCTGGTTAGCCATCTAGTTCACAATGCCACTAGTGTTAGCTGAAAGCTTAAGATCTCTGTTGTCCCATATCCAATATGCTCTTGCATATAAAGGCCACTATGCCACTATGAAAATAGTAATATTGGTATTTACAGAAATTCACAAACCAGATGGGCAGTGTCACAAAGACTATGTCCATCATTTTTATACAGTCTGTAGTGGAATCAATTTTCTTAATTAATATTTTTTTCTTCTCTTAATTTGGGGCCTTTCCAAATATTGAGTGTTATAAATGACCTGTCTGCCATTGTCAAAGTTCATGATGTGAGCTATAAGCTACTGTATATACACATGCATGCGCACACATAGACACATACTAGTCAAGAACAAAGCTTCTTAGTCATTAAAAAAGGGAGATGCTTTCTTGCATAGATAATGAGGAAATTTAAAATTTCTGTTGACTTTAAACCTCATTATTAATAATAGTTAGCCATTACAAATGTTGAAGATACAAGATGATGTAACTATCAGTTATGAAAGAAGCAATATGAGTCTTAGTGTGAACATTGACAGCTTTCTTGGATTATTGAAGTTGCAGAGTAGCGAGCATAAAATCAGCTGTTCCTCTATTTACACACACACACATTTACACACCCACGCTCCTCTTGCCCCCCCCCCCCCCCCCCCCCCCCCCGCTCCTGTTATTATGACTTATATAAGTTGTGCTACTGTTTCTGTTTGACCTCTCACTGTGGTGACAGTTAGCGCTGTGAGAACGCCGCCCAGTCCTGTTGAATCAGGCTCAGCAGACATGTGCATTTGTGTGTGTGAATGTGTGTTCATGCGCATAAGCGGATGGCCTTCTGAAATATTCTGCTCGAACAGAGCAAATATTACTTTGGCAAGATATAACTTGACCAGAAATGTGAGTGCTCCTGCAGGAAATTATATTTGAGTAAAATATAAGAACCCCCTCAAGTAAAAATGCTTGAAGAGTTATGGCAACGCACAGAAGTTTGTGAATGCTGTGAGTCTATCAAGTCAAATAAGAGAAACTTGGATGAAATTGCTTCACAATCTTGTGGGTGTTTGCATATGTTTGCGAATATATACAGTATACATGTGTAGGAAGTGTACACAAAACCCACTCAAGTATGAAACTCTTCGCTAAAGTGTAAAGTATATAAGTCTGAAATTTTCCACAGTATCACACACACTGTAACTTTCCTGTAACTTATTAGAGGAACTTGACTGAAAAGTCGGAATGCTTGCACACGGATTTGTGTGTTGAGAGGTATTTATGTGACAACATGTGTTTGTCACCTCTCTAGACCCCCCCCCCCCGTCTGGCCATTTCTGAATGTCATGCCCCCCCATTGTGCGGTGCGGGAGATGTTATGCAACTTTATCCAAAACGACGGCAGCACTTGTGGCATCAACAAAGCCTGCCGGCTGCAGATCTGTCCGCGACAGCCTGTTGTTTTTGTTATTTTCCTCTCTCTCTCTGTCTCTGTGATTACTGACTACATTAGCAAGTAAATTATATGACCTGACATGTACCGCTTGGTGAGAATCGCTCCAGAAACGGTGGCTCTCGGTAGCCAGAGAGTCCATCTTGCACAGCTTTGATAAACAAGCAGAAAGGAAGCAGGTTAAATGATAGCTGTCTCTCTCTCTCTGTGTGTGTGTGTGTGTGTGTGTGTGTGTGTGTATGTGTGTGTGAGATTTGTCCTCATTCTAGTTGAGCTCACACATGCCTGAGCTAGGGATTGATGCCTTTCAAGGCCCTGTTCTCTATGTGCTCTTGCCCTCTGTTTATAGCTATGTAACTAGTGGCCTGGTTGTTGGGTTCTTGTGCACTGAATTCACCTCTCTCTCTCTCGCTCTCTCTCTGACCCACCCCTGGGTGACTCATCACAGAATAATCAGGCCCAGAGCTTTACTAGGATAACTTAGCCCAATAAAACAGATGCGATCTGACCCCCACCCCAGCCCCCAAAACCCAAATAAGTTAATTAATTAATTAAATACACAAATGAAAAGAACAGACTGATTAAGCAGAACAGAAGAAACTGATGAGTTTTCTTAGCCTGCCTACAGAACATGTCCTTTCTCCTGTGTTGGCTTTGCATACTTTATATACTTAATCTACAAAGTATATACTTTGTACATACTTTGTATAGGTATGCATATCTTTGCATGAGCCTGTGCGCACACACACACACACACACATATATATATATATATGTATACATATGTATGACAATGTGTTTCTCTCCAGCTGGTTGTGATAGGTCACTGGGTGCAGTGAGTTGGCACATCAGGGTTTTCCCCAGGTTAGTGCCAAGGCCAGTGCCCAGGATAATTATGGTATTATTGCGTGTGTGTTTATTTTACCAGAACATTCTCCTCGTCCCTTCATTCCCCTCACATTCCCCACTCTTCACTGTGTCTGAAGCCAGTGGTGCCATCTGTCAGTTCTGCATGTGTGTGTGTTTGTGTGTGTGCACCCTGAGCTTCAGAAGGAGCGAGTACATTATGCAAATTAGAGAGAGAACAAGGAAAAAAAGCAGAGGGTGGCACTGAGCGGAAGGGCGGCAAAGGGGGAGAAATGGAATGGAAATGATTTTGTGTGTGTGTGTGTGTGTGTGTGCTTGTGTGTCTGTTTGTCTATGCATGTGTGTGTGTGTGTGTGTCTGAGCGCCTGCCCAAGAGCTGCAAAGTCAGCCATTAATTTGACCCCTTCCTGGCAACGTGAGTGTGTTGTGGTTTGACACTGTGTGACTGTGTGTATGTGTGAACTGGAAAGCGGCTGGTACCAGCAGTTCCTTTTACTGGAAGCACACTGGAAGCTAGAGACGTCCAAGTGTTATTTGGTGCGCCGGGGTGGAAAGAGAACCTGCAGCAGTTCCAAAATGCCCCATTCCTAGAGGAGTGATGCTTTGGTGGAACTGAAGTTATTGACCTCTGAATGTACCAGGAGAGTGTGTCATTATTTAAAATATCCTCTGCCACAAATGCACTTTTACCTCAAACAGTTGAGGAAAAGACTCAGTTGTGTTTGGTCGTAGTCACAATGCGTCCTTGACCAACATCAGTCTGCACATAAATATAATTAAAGTACCTAAATTAGTGGACAGCTCATGACATATGCACAGCAAGCTTTTCAAAAGTAAACATTACTAGAATGCTACTAGTAGTGTTTACAGATAGGACACTGCATTTACCACTCAAAAAAACCACACCCACTGGAGGGGAAAACAATCAGCCAAACACTGAAGTGAAACACACTGCGTACACACTGAAAACGATACGTGTGTTGCACGTCACTTTGGTTGGTCGTTTGTCTACATTTCAGGCTCCAGTTGCCTGGGCGACCCTCTAAGTCAAATATCAGTCAGCGATATTCTTCATTCTCACTGGTACTCGCTTCAGTCGCAGCTCACCTGTAAAGTGAGAGAAGTTTATCATAGGTCCCGCCCACTACTTGCTTTAAGTCGCAGAATGTCAGTTACTTTCTTCGGTCTCAGGTCGCCATTTTGCTGTGAATCGTTTCCAGTGTGTATGGAGCTTGATGAAATACCTTTAGCTAGCAAAAAAGTTGAATTTCACTGTCAGATAATTATTTTAGCACTCTGTGTCCCAATTCAGGGTCACTTAGTGGGTCACTTAGATTATGTTTTATTTCAATATAGATTATTTACATTCATTTCAACCATCTTTGTATCATTTCAAATTTTTGTTCGTCTGAATTGAGCTGTCCGCTACAGAAATTAAAAAACCCCGCCCCCATGTTGATGTTGTCTTACTATGTATTTGACAGCGGATCTCAGAACATATCATCGTCAAGTTTCTTGTGATTTTGCAATATCTATTTGATTTTTCCTATTCGAAAATGGCTAAGTTAGCAAGGAAAGATGGGGGCACGCATTGTGTTGCTTGAAATTGCAACAAGTCAAATCTAAAGGACAATACTGGAGTATTTGAGTTCCCGGAGCGGCATCAGTTTGGTTGGTGCCTTTTTTGGAACATGGTTAAAGGATAATCTGACAAAAATAACAGGTAATAATAGAGCATCCAAGAAGTTGACTTAAGTTTTGATGAGAGTGTTTTATTGGTTTCCCACTTAGCACTAATTAACCAATGTGTGTGGCTGTGCATTGCACTCATACAGTTTATGAATGCAGCTTGCTAACCAAACTAGCTAGCTAGCATTAGCTGATAAATTAGCACTCGATGTGTTCATTTATATAAATTCACTTCTGGCTCCATAAAACTATCCTGGTGGTTGCCTAATGTGGAAGCTTTAAACTGCATCCAAAACAGGTGGGTGACATCACAGTGGCTATGTCCACCTTTTATACCATCTGTGCTTCAGACAGCTCTCATTTGAAGTTATTGATTTATTACACCAACAGAGCTCACCATTCCCCAGAAATTTGCTACAGGTGATAGGTAAACTTTCCCCCCAGTGCCTGCAGATGGATGCTGGGGAAGTGGAGGGGTTGAAACAGTAGACACCCGTGCTGGCCATTAGCAGCACTGACATGTCATAGCTGTCTAAATAGACTTGGCATACAAAAGGAGGAGAGTGATATGTAACGTCTATGATGTGGTGCTCTGCTTCTGTATTTGACAGAAATCTATGCATTTTCCTGTTTCTCATCACCATTTGATTAAAAAAGTGTACCCAATTATGAAGAGTTTTTTTTTTCCGTGTGTGTGTGTGTGTAGTCTTTCGCTCCAACATGACACTGACCCAAGCGACATCACTTAGTTTAATTTACTCTGGAACCACAAGATGCTTCATATGACTTGTTTCACAAAGGCAGTAATGTTCTGAAAGACTTGTAAACAGACTTTGATGAATAAAACGAATGAATAAACATTGCTTTATATTCAGTTTGGCACATGAAACCTCTAATTTTTATTGACTCTACACCCCTAATAACCTTCAAAAGATACTCACAATTGTCCATCTCAAAATATTGTGGATGAGTTTCTGAAAAGATTGCATTTTGGAAACAAAAGGCAAATCTTTACTATTCAGTGCAACAAGGACAAGAAAGGCAGAGGTTCAAGGAGCTCAAGTTGACAAAAAACCCCAAATAAACAACCAAAAACTAGTGTGGGCCCAATTATTTGATTATAATCGCAGCTGTCCAGTTAATGACGTGAATGAAGAACCTGCAAGCAATTTAAAATGTAGCAGAGAAAAATGCTTTGCTCACGACATGCCTTGAAGCAAAATTACAAAGTTCTAGTCCATAAAAAAGCCCCAGTTTGGTGCAGATGAGGAGAGTAATTTATTGCTTCCACCCTCGGGTCGGGCTCAGGCTACGACACGGCAGCACAAGCAGCGTTTGTTGCTCCCAGTTGCAGAATGTGGTTTCAGATTTGGTCATGTCAAACTTTAAACATCTTACATTAAGAACTACTCAGAGGTTGCCACATCCGGCCCATGTTGTTGTGACTGAACCATCAGGTCTCTGTTGCTCGGTCTTCTGCGTTTAGACCTGAGTGGTAATTACATGAAATGCAAAATGTAGAATCCTTTACTTGTGGCTGTTAAGCAGCTGTGACTGGATGTCCAAGTCTGTGTGTGCCATCTCATATTCAGGTTACGTTATTGGAGAAACTGGGTTTACTAGATCTTATCCTAATTAAAAAAACAAAACTGACAAAAAAAAAAAAAAACTGTTAGAGGTTATGGATTGCATTGCTATGCTGCATTCACTACTACAGCTATAAATGCAGCAAATGAGCAATTTTTGCATTTTTGAACACTGATTAAAATTGATTGACTAAAACCTTATATAGTTTATTTTTTTCTTTAACACTTCACAGATATGTACATATAACAGCTTTTCTCCCAGGATTTTTTTTTTCATTGCAGACACTAATAAAACAACTCCAGCTGGCCAAAACAGCCTTTAATTTGCAATCTGATGCAGACGCTGTTTGAAGAAAATGTGTCTAAATTATGGATATTCTTGGTGACTCATTTCTTAGTTGATTAAGGAGCAAAAAATCAGACTAAATGATCAGTCCAAAAGTAAGAAAATATTGAGAAAACAGTCAAAACTGAGCACAGTTTGACAGTTACAGTTGTTGCAGAGTTATTCTTAATCTTTCTGCTGCTCCCTTTAGGGGTCACCACAGTGGATCATTTGCCTCCATCTCAACCTACAGTATCTAACAAGCAGCACAGGTTGAACCCTGTGGCTGAAACAAGCAGTTACTGAATACAGCATGATTTTCATTTTGGATATTATGGTCACCGTTGTTGTTAAAAAGTATAAAAATCAAGGTATGCTTTAGGGCAGGTCTACTATTGCTGCTTTTCCAGTAGTGCCAGCTCTACTCGGTTTTCAGGGTTTTCATTAGGTTTTAGTACCTGGTACCAGGTACTTTTTTAGTACCTACTAAGCTGGGGTTCCGAGTACACTAAGTTGAGCTGAAAATGTGACATCAACCGAATGCATGCCACTTCACAAGAATCAAACTTGCTGTTTTTGAAACCTGGCCACAGACTAACCAGCACAGATGTTTTTATGCTTGGTTGCTTATGACAGAATTCGGCGAAAGCTAGATGGAGTGACCGTTTGTGTTTGTGTCATATACAAATGATGTCCCTGGACTTTTGGGCTGCTTTCCTGAGGCTGCACTCAACTGTAACAAAACCAAGTATAGTATAGTAGAGTTGAGCCGAGTAAGTACTAGTGGAAAAGAGGCATATGTGATCCCATCCATTAAACCTCATGTTTGGTTTCCAAAGAACCAAGATGGCGATGCTGAAAATATTTAGCTCGAGGCTTCACAACTGGATTTATAATGTCACAGTGGAGACTGCGAGGCAGGCCTTCTCATTTAACATCAGTGTCTGACACAAATGCACTTCTGGAAAAATGGTCAAAAATTCCCATAAACACACTCCTAAACCTTGTGGACAGCCTTCCCAGAAGAGTTGAAGCTGTTATAGCTGCAAAGGGTAGGCCGACATCATATTAAACCCTATGGATTAAGAATGGGATGGTACTCAAGTTCATATGCATGTGAAGGCAGACGAGTGGATACTTTTGACAATTTAGTGTATGCCAGTTTATGTTGACAGCCTACATAAAGCTATTCGTTCTTAGGTCAAACTGCTGAAAGGTACTGGTTCTCAGTGCCTTTTTTACAACTTCCTGCAACAGAGAAAGGGGGGCCGTTAACTGGCAGCCTGCAGCCCTGGTGGCTGCATAACATCTTATACCGAACAGTTAACTACCACTGTACATTAATAAAGTAAGAATGTTTACTTTAATCCACTGGCAATTTGAGTGCTGAGTAGTGAGGGCCAAAGGCAGTAGGCTTATTTGTGAGTGCATCCTGCTGGCCATATGATTGGCACCTTCACTGCCACTGGTCCACTTTTCTGATCCAGTGGCAGGTATTTTACCTGGCATCTTTTAGAATGTGGATGGATTGTGTGACTGAAATGAAAAACTAAAAATGTGTTGACACAGGACACAAAGTGTCCCTAAAAAGTGATATGCTGCAACTTCACAGCAGAGTTTTGTGTTGGTTAATGTGTATCATTACACAGTGACTAGAGATTTAAAGATTTTAAACTGTAGCAGCATGCCAGCTGTCCTTGCTTATCAAAAAGATGGATTTGACTCTGGCGTTGTAGCAAACCTGAGGAGGCGGTCACTTGGACTATGGACAATTTTGAGCTTAGAGACAACTTAAAGACTCATCAGAAGTTGAAGCTGTTACATTAGCAGCCATACATGATTGTTGTGCCTTCATGCTTCTAGAGTAAAAATAGGATGGCAATCTCCTTGTGACTTGGAAAAACTGGTGGTTCCTGGGTGAGTGCATTGATTTTTTTCCAATTGTAAGTAGTTGCCTCAACCATCTGGTCACCCAGAGGTTGAGTGCAACACCCTCAACCTCTCAGCGACTATATTTGATTACAAGACAATTGCACAGATTGCCAGGTGGGAGGCAACCTGTCTCCAAACAGTCACCAACAATTGCCAACTTGAGCCCATTCAGCTACAAGCTGCCAGCATACTGACTTCATCTTATTGCCACTTCATCACCACCTTATTGCAGCAAAGTCACTTTGAAGAAGGCGACCAACTGACTGTGAGTAGTCACACACACAGTCTTCGTCTTCGAGGCAACCATTTCAAAGGCAACGAGACTGCAAGTTCATTGCACACACTTGCCATAATTTTGGTTGTGCCACAGTCTCCAACCACTGTTTTCCCTTGTGCACCTGCAGCATTAGAAAGTATAGAATGTCTGCCTCATTTCATACACTCTCTTTGAGTGAATGACTGATACAGTGATATAATAAGCCCTTGGTTTATAAGGGGCTGTAAACTACGTCTGCGCATGTGGCATCAACTGATCATGCACATGCCTATTCTAAATGGACAGATCACGCTGTCCTTCTTTGACAGTGTGCTGCTCTGATTAATTTCTCCATCATGATGTATAGCATGATCGATCAATCAATCACCTGCTGAGCTGAATTAGACAGACCCTGACACATCTCAATATCAGCAGATCTTTTATTACACAAGACCTTTCAATGTGTCACAGTCACCCAAAAAAAAAAAAAAAGGCAAGACTGAATAATAACATGAATGAATGAATGAATGATTGCCATTTTGGTTTCATATTAACATATTTTATAATTATGCAGCACATTCAACGGTTACCTTGTTTTAGAAGACGATGAAAATAATTTTTTTTTTTTAAATTATCAAAAATTCAGTGACAGCAAGGTAAGAGTGATAAAAGTGAGTTGCGAAAGGAAGGTCAAAGATAATTAAAAAGATAATTACATGCAAGCTTGTGTGAAAATAGAGTTTAGGTGCAAATTCTTGTAGAGTTGGAGTCAGAAAAAAAAAATCGGTGCTCTAGTTGTTAATCTGGACTGAACGTAAGCAGGAAATGAAGACGAGAACCTTAAAGTAAAGGCAACACTATAGAGCCTTTGTGTTTCTCTGGAATCTGAAGACTTACTTCATGTCTGCAGTGGATATGAGAAGTAAACATGGCTGTGAAGCAGATGTGAGAAACAAAGATGCTCTTAGAGTGGACTAATGGGGCGAAATATTCATTCTGTCAGGCAACATAGTAGAAGTCGAAGAAATAAGTGAGGTCGGCATAAGAGCTGTCAGCCCACAGGGACGTCATTAGGTGAGATTAAGAGCAGCAGAGAGGTTGTTTTGTTTGGCCCATCGCAGTTCAAAGTTGTCATCTGTTTGACCTTCAGCCCTGACGGTCTCCCGTGGCACAGCCTATTATTTGGATCTTGCGTGACCGTGTCCGCAACATTCTTGCTTTTTCGGTAGCAGGATAAAGGTTGATTATATATATGCTTGCATGTTGGTTTGCATGCGATGTTTGCGTAGGAGTCAGCATCGCTAGACTGTCCTTTACAGCAGCAGAAGAAATCTGCTCAAGTGTTAAAGATGGACAGACACAAATGACAGCAGCTCAGAGTCGGAAAGTTCTTGTAAAGCTTATAGAGGAGCATCCTTTCACTCTGTCAGTCAAAAATGATGTGACTTGAGTGACGACTTTCTAAGAAAGCAAAGCGTAGCGCAGCGTCTCAATCTTCACAGCAAATTTTATTTTACTTAAATCACAGAGCAGCAGCATTACAAACGACAGCAGACAAAGTGTCTTTTAGCTCCCTGCAGTATGCAGACAGATTAGGATCGCTTTAACCGCAGAGACACTGAAGATGTGACAGCAGTGGCGTTAAACTCGAGTAAGATGCATGTGTGTGTCCGTATCTCACATCCCTGACTGGGCGGGTGATATTCTCATAGTCCCACAGGAGTGTCTCTCTCTTCCATTTTTACCCTCTGCAGGAAGTGAAACGGCGAACAGGCCTGTAATTGTGGTAAACGTGGAAATGCAATATTCACACCAGGACTGCTCCACTCACTTAATGGACGACTTCTGTCATCTGTCTCACACTCCCTTGCCCCCCCCCCTCTTATTTTCATCTGAGCTTTCAACACTTTCAGCACCCCAGGCGGCCACATGGCGAAGTTATCACCGGCAGAAAAAAAAAGGAGACAACATTGTCTTTAAAAGAAAAACACCAAGAAGAACCAAGAAGTCACTTTTGTAGATGCATATAAATATCAGTATATTCCTGCCATAATTTAGAGGATTACAGCACACAGCTAAGCCCATGGTTGTGGGCTTTCTATGTCTCCAACATTTCCTGTGCTTTAGATGTAAAAGTAATTGTCCTGTTGCCAAACACTACATGGAAGCACATCATGGGTGTGGTTTAATGCTAAGAGTAAGGAAGGGTATCATTAAGATTTTAAAAGTACCTCTACTCTTGGCGCTGCTCTTTATCTGTACTTTTTGGAGGAAGAGATTTAACATAATGTTATATATTATGTTGGGTAGTAATGTGAACACTTATGGATCCTATGTATTTGCTTTGGATTTTATTGATGTGAGTGTGATACAGGTGGGGATGGAAAGGAGTCACTGTGTGCATGCCAGTGTTTCTGCCTTTACAAGCAAAAGACTTAGACATTTGCTGTTGGTTATCATCACTGACCCCTAAAAATGGTGCTTGGGATAGCCTGAAAAACGTGTATCTCAGTGAGATTATTTCTGTGAAAGTTCTGTAAAAGCGGCTCTTTTATATTATAGTCAGACCAGGTAAAACAGTGGTTGGAGACCATCGCATGGCCAAAATTATTGCATCCGTGTGTGATGAGCTAAACCTAATCCTTGTTGCCTTTGAAATTGGTGCTTCGAATAGGCACATCTACGAACGCTCAGCTCACAGTCAGCTGCCCTCTTTCAAAGCCGCTTTGGTGTGGAGATAAAACAAGAAGAAATAATGTGATTGAATGAGGTCAAGTTAGCAATTACATACAGTTTGTTTGTAGTAATATGGCGATACACTGTAAATCTGCAAAATCTCAAATCTGTTGCTGTCTACATATGCAGAAACTCACATTAAATGGAAATTCATATTAGCTACTTACATTCAGAGTCCAGACAGAGCCCTATAGATTTGACACAGAAACTCAGAAATTCCTCCATTTGTCTCCATTCCTAAATTAGACAGTAATTATTTACAAACCTTTTCCTGTTACAAGGGTGCGCTTCTTTTCCAGTGTCACCAAGTACTCCTCATAACATGGTCGTTCGATTGTTGGGTTTTTTGGCGGCATATTGTAGAGACATTACCTTGCAATATAAACACCTTGAGGTGACTGTTGTAAATTGTCATTATATAAATAAACTTGAATCTAATTATTTTTATTATGGATTATTTTGCCCCTGCATTTGACTGTTCAGCATCCATAATCTATGCAAACACAAAATCCATGTTATACAAATTCCTTTATGCAACATATTTAAATCTTTGTTTAAGTCAACAGGAATACAAGAGTGCACAGAAACTTACTGGAACATGCTACTTATAGCGCCTTGAGCGCACGAGGCAGACAGATTTTATACAACTTTCACCACTTTCTCACCCCAAGGCCTCATCTCTCGCCTCTTCTCTCTTTCTTTGAGCAATTAAAGGAGTTAGCCTTGCGAGAAGGCTGTTGAGCAGCAGTTCGTTCGTATGTCTCGCCAGACAATAACCGCTCTCTGTCACTTTGGCGGAGGCGCGATGCACAGTCGGCCCAGACAAAAGGAGGCAAAAGACAAAGTGAGAGAAAGCGCTGGAAGTTTGTATCAACAGAGAAATGTGCCCATAACACACTCATCATCATATCTGATGCAGACAGAATCATTCTCAAACCTAAGATGTGGAAGGAAGGGGTGTGTGTGCGTACGCCCGCCTGCGCACCCCCTAATAACTGATTCTGATCACCGCCCCACCATTGTCTTGTAGATGCCTCTCGAGAAATAAAGCAGGAAAGATAAAAAATGATGGCAGAGAGAGAGAGGAATCCTAATTAATTGTGATGAATATGCAGATTGGGTTGAATCCTCAGGATAGCCAGCTCTTTTCACCACGATCTGCTTCAATATTTAGACAGAGCTTAGGGACAAAGACAAGTCTACGGCGAGAATACAATCAGCCCCAATTTAACTTCGCTGCTAGTCCTCGGACTTTTGTGTGAAAGTTTGTGCGCTCGCCTTCTGTCTTTTTGACAGTCGTCAGTCTGTCTCCTCTGCTCTGTTACCCACTGCAAAAACTGTCTCTGAGTCGATCACTGCGCTGCTTCGATTGAAACCAGAGTAACATCTTTGTTTGATTTTTATTGGTAAAACACATTGTTTTTATTTCTTTTTTTTCTCCTGTGAATGGCATCCCACTGGTGTTATTTGACAAAGTATGTCTGATGATTCCTCAGCACACAGCAGGGATAGAATCATTTAAACAAGATGAATTTTTCTGTCAAAAAAGCTGGGATGATGTCACTGATGTCCAAAGCACTTTGGTTTCTCGAGCTGCTTTCTTTATCAGAGTGGTGCCTTAAACAGTCTGCACTCAAACTCTGGACTATGAAGAACCGCATACTGAGCTCACTCTGCACCGTCTCCTTCCTTCTCTCTAACTGTGGGTAACAAGAGCATCAAAAACAAGCCTACTGCAACTCGCACTCAAGTTTCTGTGTGATCTGCTGGATAGAGAACACATAATTATAGTGGAAAGACAAGCAAAATATTTGGTGAGGCTGTATTTAAACAAAGCGGCTATTTGAGCTAAAAGCTAACATCAGTATGCTAACATGCCCATGTCAGTGTTTAGAAAGTAATGATTGCCACATTTACTTGCTAAGGATGTGGTGTTATGTAAAAAAACTGAAAAATCACTGTGACATCCTATTTAAAAGCCTTGATTGAGCATTTTTTGGCTGTTGCCATCTTGTTATTTTGAAACCAGACCCTAAAATTGGGGTTGGATCTAACTGGAAAATCCAAGGACGCTACAGGATCTTTGTGAGTCACCAAGTAGCCACACTAATAAAACACACACTGTGAAACAAAGGACGCTAACAACTTGTCATTATCCAGTGATCATACCCTAAATAATCCTCTTTTTTTCTGACACTAATAACAAACAAATGAAATGAATGTCATATTATGTTCAGTATGACTTGAAATGTCACCAGGAAAGGGTTTAGTGAGGCCACATAGTAAGGGGAGCTACGGGTGTTTTTCTATAGATTTTTAGACAGCAAGAAGTCTTTTTGCAACCAGAGGAGTCGCCCCCTGCAGGCCATTAAACATAATGAAGTTTTAAGGCACCCTTTTACCCCTTGGTTTCACTTTTCAGACCCAGAGGCTGTGCTCATCTTTTACACCATCTATAGTTTCTCTCTGTCTAGTATACTAGTATCTAGATTGCACACCATGCATCCCCACAGTGTCTCACTGGCTAACGCTAGCAGCACTACCGGCAGCCTCCTTTCTTTATAGGGTATCATCCACTTGCCATTACCAAATGTGGTCACACAGTGCTCGTGCCTGTTTTTGTGATTAAAAAAAAAAAAAAAAAAAAAATATCCAAACTCTGCTACTTTTCCAAGATGTCACCTGCCCCACTTTCCACCAGTTGCAGTCTGCGGTCATCTTCTGGTGCCAACGAGCGAGGACAGCAACATTTAATTGTCAAGTGGATTAATTCTCCACATTCCTGGTCAGTGGATCGCCAGAGTTAGTGCAATTTAACTGGAAGGGGGTGGGGGTGGGGGTGGGGGTGGGGGGGGGGGGGGGGGGGGGGGTGGGGGGGGGGGCGATAAACTTTTATGACATTTGAAGTTAAGATGTTTCTGATATTTTTGACCCACAGTTATAGTAACTGAAAATATAATTCTAAAGCATGTCTTCAGATGTCTTTTCTGAAACATAGTTAGTCACACTCTATAATAAAGGGCAGCTGCAGTATCATTTTTTTTCTCTTTAATGCTTTCCATCCATTTAATGTTTCTGTTCCAGTCAGTTTTAAAACACAGGCAGCTCAGAAATTCTTTAGTTTTGTTGAACAGGCTCAGACACACTTCCAGTAAGCACACAAAACAAATTCAGGCTTCCAGTTTACATGAATTAGAAATCCATATTTGCACTTAAAGTCTGCATAATAACAGTAAGACTATGCTAATATTTTACTTTGTGACGCCCCTTTCAAGACACTCTTTTAAACCTTTCCAAGCTGAGATGAAACAAGTTTCAGGTTCGCTGCATGTTCTTCCTTTTTCCCAAAGAAGTACCTCACATTCGCTTTGATTACACGCTTGAATCGAAGCCCTGTGCAGCCAATAAGCAAACTGAAGGCTCAAGTCTTCTGGCACCTGTGACCCATGAAAGAAAAATGGATCTCTATTTAATGAAAAGTCTGTCTTGATTTGATTTATGAGAGAAGATCCTAGTATTTATTGTTTGCGTGTTTTTTTTAAGTAACTGTTTATAATAAGACAGGAAATGTAATATTCTATTGATGAAAACTGTTAAAAAAATATTTTAAGGACTGTCAAAATGAACAAAATCTTCAGTCAGAAACACCGTCTGTGTGAAAGGTCCTTCACTGCAGACCATTACTGAGAGATGAAAAATAAAAAACAGCAGAGGTAACAGAAAAGCACAGAAGAGGTCAGCGCAGTAACCAGACTCGACCTTAACTCTTTTCATCATCTACTTCCCATTTTTTTTTCCTTTTTCTTCAGCTCCTTAAGATTTTTCCCTTTATCTTTCCCTCTCCAGCCAACACAGAGTGACTTCATCCGGACCAAGTTGAGCGTGCGTGTGGATAATTTGCGTGTGTGCTTGCACATGCACGTGACTGCACTGAAGGGTGAGTCATTTTAATGTCTGGAGGCCGTGTTGTGATCTCTGAACCGCAGGCTGGCCAACAAGAGGCAGCCAAACAGTTGGTCATCTGGTGTGGGCTGAGATATTGCAGGCCTGAGTGTAAAACTGTGTGTGTGCGAGTGAGAGACATGCAGAGCTACAAGTGAGATTACTTGGACCAGCCACCTGTGTACAGAAAGCACTGGGAGTCATGGATCCCGTTCTAGGGGTTGATGCTAAGATACATAAAAGTTAAAAGTTTGCAGTCTGGCTGAACTCCAGGCACAATGCATTCACTCTACACTCTGAAGTGGAGTGATTTTTTTAAAGCTAAGATGCACAGAATGATGCAGCCATGTCTAAAAGCTGTCCTCAGGAGTTGCTCAGAGGACATGGAAGGACTTTGGCGCACTCAAAGATGGAACCTGGTTCTCCGTGTCTGTTAGATTTCACTGCTGTTAATTACCCTTAGTGTATGCAGAGTTCCTTACATCTGGTGCCAGCTAATTTAAACTTGCACAGAATGGCAACATTCAAGTATTTTTTTTCCCTTTCCTTTCCTTTCCTTTCCTTTCCTTTCCTTTCCTTTCCTTTCCTTTCCCGAGGCCGATTTATTATCAAATGTAGCTGCTCTAACAATAAGAAGAAAACTGGTTGGGCAATAATAAAAAGTCATTCAGTGGTACAGTAGGCTACTTCTGGAAGATTAGTAAGCTGATTTTCTTTCTAGCTATGCTTGTAATACTTAGATGTATTCTCTAACTATTTTAGTCAAAAATGCAACAATCAGGCTCTTTGCAGAAGAATTTTAAAGGAAACAGCTGGTTTAAATGGTGTCACCACAGTTCTTTTAGGATGTTTCCATATGTATTAAACATGGCTGCAACACTACAGAGAGCAGTTAACACTGATAGAAGCTGGAAGGGATAGGCAACATATCCAAAATATCCCTGCATTTCGCCAGTGCACGCGAGGGTACCTTGAGGTCCCTCCTGGCGTAGAGCGGGGGTACGGGGTTACAGGAAGTGGGTGAAAGCAAATCATGTTGTGTTTCTAATTAAGAAAAAAAAATCAGTAACTGGAGCAGGTGACAGTTCAGCTGTAGCCTGTGTCTGGAGAAGAGGTGTCCAAAAACACAGAAAACCACTCTGCGACTGAATAAATAATTCGCTGGTGAAGCTTCATAATAAATATGCAGCTTTAAAGGGTGTCGGAACAAACACTGGAGGACTGAACTCTTCTGTTGTTCGCCGTGTTTGTGTCGAACGTCGGATTTCTGTTTGGGAGCCCTTTGATGTAATTATGTCTTCTCCCTTATGCCTCCCAATCTGTTTTTCATCACCATTACACTTTTCAGTAATGAGCACTCGCTTTCTTTTGAATAAAGAAAAACATCCCGTTCCACACAATAGAATATTTAGTAGCATTACGTGTCCTTGGATGGGTTTGCTCTCCTTTGCTGGAAAGCATGAATACACTTTAGTGTGTGTGTGTGTGTGTGCGTGTATGTGTGTGTGTGTGTATGTGTGTGTGTGTGAGGGCTGAACCACAGCAGGAGGTTCAGACCTGAGATGGGGCGAGTCTTGTTGTCCTCCCTGAATTATTTAGCACACGAGGGAGTGTGTGAGCGAACGCTAACCCCGGTTGTCACAGGAGACCGCAAAGTGCGCTGTTTATTATCAGTGTGTGTCCTTTTCTGTTTTTTAAATGGTATAATTAAAAAAAAAAGCAGTGTACAGAAATCTCCACAGATCATCAGTTCAGAAAGGCTGACCAAAGGCTCATTTGGCTTCTCTGAATTCAGCAACAAACAAGTATTTAGGGGAAAAAAATGAGAGTGTGATCTTTCCTGGTAAAGCCTCTTAGAGAGCTGTGGATTTACACTCCTGTCGAGTGATTTGGGGTTTGTGTGTGTGTGTGTGTGTGTGTGTGTGTGTGTGTGTGTCAGATGCCCTCACAAGGATACAGAGATGAGAAGATCTTCTAATGTGGAAACTGTTAAAGTGAAATGACTTTTTTTAAAGTGTTGACTTGGATTAAGGGTTCCAGACTGAAGAACTCGTGGAAGTTGACAGAAGGTCCTTGACCAGTGTTGGTGACACAAAGATGTGTGCCGTCACATTTATTCCGCAGTGTTGGAAGTCCCTGATCTTGTGAACTCTGATTCTAACCTTAGACACCGAGGCTCAAAACATACACATGAAAAGACACCCTCTCAACACCTCCAAGGGTCCCTGTGGGTATCCCGCGGAGCTCGGGATGCGTACATCTGCTATATTTATGCACTTTTACTCTCATTATACCAACATGACCTTCAGTCTGACTACTTTTTCACCTTCTTGTGGTTTTGGCGCTACACCCAGATTTGACATGTTTTTTTCATGTCATTTCCCGGCCCCTCTCTCTCTCTCTCTCTCTCTTTCTGCCTGGCTACTAACCCACCCACCTACCCACCCATCCATCCACCGAGCATGTTGGCACACAAACACTGTTTTTAGAAAGCAAAACAACCCGGGGAATATGACTGGAATATGGAAACGCTTAATCTCTCTGGGTGGATGAGTATCAAATCCCCCAGCGAACGATCGAGGTAGAGAGAGAAAGCGAGCGAGAGAGACTGTGGAGGAACACTGTGTTCATTTTGCCAAGGCCAGATGGTGAGGGCAGCTTTGGTGCTGCACGGCCTCTCTCTGCCTGTCAGGCCGTGACACACACAGACACACACACACACACACATACAGACAGATACACAAACACACACACAGACACGATTACCTCAGCCTGTTTGTACAGCAGTGGTATACTGTGTGTGGTGGCCTAAGCGAGTCAGACTTATTAGATTAAGCTTTTATTTGTCTCTGCGCTGTTATCCACTGTTTTCCATCTCAATGTGTTGCTGGGATTAAAAGACAGTTTCTGGTTTGCGTTTTCCATGTTTGGATAGTTTGTAATCTGCCTCTCTATCTGTATTATTCAGGGCTGGAGGTTGGTTCAAATACACCAAGCAGCTACACCAACACTGACATCACCACCTTATTAGGAACACCACCGTTTCTAAACAGACATGTTTAAGATTACTTCTAACTTGTTGTACATACTGTCCATGCTGATGACCTCCAGAGTTATTAGATTAGATTAGATTCAACTCATTGTCATTGTGCGCACAAGGCACACAACGAAATGATCGTTCCAGATCACTCATCCAGAGACGAGCATCTGCGGTCATGCAGCCAGAGACCGGCGCTACCGTTATGAATCTCTGAACCATCCGCAGCTTTAAATCAACAAACATATATAGGTTTGTGCAGTTTAACCGGGAAGTCATGGCTTTGCAGCCTTACCTGAAGGCAACAGGAAAGTTTCATTCTTTGTACAAAAATCCAGAAAAAAAACACCTTACATAAAAATTATACATTGATTTGCATGTCATTAAGTCAAATAAAATATTTGATCCCCTACATCCCTGCTCCTACAGATTGGCTGTGTGCCCATGTGGCACACAGGTTACACAGGTTACAGTCAATCAATCAATCAATCAATCAATCAATCAATCAATCAATCAATCAATCAATCACGGATACTTCTGATCTCAACTTATTTTGTGTTTAAAGCACACCTGTCCACAGCATCAGTTTCTGCCATTCCAACCTCTCCACCATTGTGGGTAAAACCAAAGAGCTGTCAAAACACATCAGGGACAAGATTGCAGACCTGCACAAAGCTGGAATGGGCTACAAGACCATCGACAAGACTGTTGCTGCGATTATTTGGAGTTGAAGAAATATAAAATACTATCAATCGCTCTCTGTCTGCAGTTCCATGCAAGATCTTGCCAAATGGGTTGAGAATGATCATGAGAAATGTGGTAGATCAGCCTAAAACTGCATGGGAGGAGCTTGTTAATGAGCTGAAGGCAGTTAGGATTGCATTTACCAAGAACACCATTGGTAACACACTATGCTGTAATGGATTGAAATCTTGCAGTGCCTGCAAGATCCCCCTGCTCAAGAAGGCACATGTGCAGGCCCGTCTTAAGTTTGCAGTGAACATCTAAATGATTCAGAGAAGGCTCGGGAGAAAGTGCTGTGGTCAGAGGAAACCAAAATCGAGCTTTTTGGCATCAACCTGCTGTGTTTGGAGGAAGAGAAATGCTGAGTATGACCCAAAGAACACCATCCCCACAGTCAAGCACGGAGGTGGAAACATTCGTTTTGACACATTAAAACAAACAGAATACCAGCACTCACTGTCTTAGTCATCAGCACTATCATTTAATATTGTGCAAGACAGCTGCTTTACAGCTATAAGTCATCATCACCGCAATCTGACAAAGGTATAATGTAGCACTATACATAGAACCAGGAAAGGTCCAAGGACCAGGTTAAGTGAGTACTGGTATCCTGTTTGTTTCCATAGCTGTCCAGTGTAGCCATAGCTGTGCTGAGTTTCAGGCACAAAATGCATTTGTGGGTTGAGCAGCAGAGTTGTGTATGTGGGTTGCACCATGAAAAACTTGTCAAATCTTCTAATGTGCTTATATGAATTTTAATTTGTGTCATATTTGCTCCATCTGGCTTTAATTTTTTTTTTTAATGCGTGGTGCAATTTATTTAGGTTTTTCAAGGGAAACAACATCACACTGATGATGTAGAAGTCTCAAAAACTCGTGTATCAAATATGATACACTAGGCATTAAGGGGTTAAAACAAAGTTCACTCTTTATGACAACTTTAGGATTGCTACCACTTTTTTTTTCATATGGTTTGCTCACAGGCTGAAAAACAGTAGTTATTAGTCAACTTGTCCACAGTCTAAATACTGAAACTCTCCACTTTTAAAGTGAGATTGAAAATAAAAAGTACTTTCTCACCTCCCCAAAACCAGGCCTTCACTATTTGAAACTATCCAGCTGTCTACAGCAGCCACACAAGAGCTTGCATTTTCTCACACTTCACACCCACGAACACTCAAAGTGTATTTTTACACATAAACCTATGAGCATGGCTATGTCTGAGTATCTGATTGCCGTCAAAATCTAATGTGCCTCAGTGCTTTCTGTGTCGAAAACACTTCACAGTGCCCACCGTGCATCATTTGCTTATGCAATTGTCTGACCTTGTCACTTTCAACATGAGATGATTTGATGTTGTGCTGCATATCAAGCAAAAGGGTCATGAGCCATGTGAGAAACCACCACCCCGTTTCACCCCAGTCGCTTCTTTACAGCTTTTGCTGTCACTTCAATTCATGAGCAACAGGCTAAAGTGGCCTCAAACAATAAACAAATAAGCTCCCGAATTCTCTGTTCCTCACGGCGGCCGCAGGGAAATGCAGACGGAGCACGGAGCGCGGCTGACTTGCGTGGAATGCGCTGCCATTTCTAGGAATGTGGCTCAAGGCGTCAGAGCTGACGCATGGTATATGTTTAAAGCGTATGGACGGGAGGCAAAGAGAGTTTGTCAACACAGCACACAGGCAGGCATTGTTGGAACTGTCCAACAATGGTGTAGTGGAAGACACGGATACGGGCCGGGTTATGACAGGTTTGATTCCAGAATTCCTTGAAAAACTGACAGTTATAAAGTAATTCTATTTAAAGCTATAAAAGTTGAAGTCTTAAGCCACAATTCAGCCAGTAATACTACATGTTTTCTTTTTCTTTCTGGCTTTATTGTTGTATATTCTTGACTTAATTGTCAGAAGAATTTATGGATGTACGAGGAGGAAGTAGTGTGTCCTTGGAGGGATAAAGTCGGTGCTGAATACTCAGCCTTGCCTGTTGTTCCTCGCTAGATTCTGGTTCAACTTTCCTGGCTTCACAAAGACTCTCTGTGGCCCTGAGAGTTAAATAGATATAATTTGTAATTCCTTGGCATGAAAACACTGTTAGTGCAGTTAGAGGTAGATATTGTCTGCTCCGCTCCTGTCCTTGCGAGAAGTATTATGCATGTGTGTGTGTGTGTGTGTGTGTGTTGTATTTGGAAGGCTCTTATCTGTTCTGTCTCTTATTCCTGCCGTATTTCTGGTCTGTTTAATCAACACTTGGCCCTGCTTGCACTGGAGCAGCCGCAGCAAAAAACAAAAAAAAACACACTTTGCCATTCTCTCTTCTTCCACTCTCACTAATGCAGTTTTTAAAGCTCAGACTTCCTCACCCCGTTTTACAGTAGATAAAGGTGCTTTCATGCCATCTGAAGTATCTGGCTCTTGTAGTGCAGAATAATGTCCGCGCCTCTGTGAAAAAGAGCAGGGGTCTATAGGTCTGCCTGCAAATGCAAAACAAAGCTCAAAATAGCTGGGCTCATTGCCATTCCAGACAGATAGGACTAGGCCCAGGGCAGCGTTAAGCAGGGAGAGACAGAACCAGCGTGGGGACAGAGCCAAGGTCGGCTCAGGATGCACACTCATCAAGAGGTCGATGATCTAGCCCAGGTGACCTCGTATTGACCTCAAGAATTTTATAGCCTGGAGGGGAAAAGTGTGTGTGTGTGTATGTGTGTTGTATGGCATAAAGTGCTCTGTCTGTGTTTATGTATGTCTGAGATTTATTTTCTTCTGTTTTCTCTTGGAGAATACACTTGGCCTCAGTTACAGTTGGATGCAAACTAATGTGCTATTATGAGTATTTTAATACTCATTCTCGAGGTCACAGTGTCACTGATACGTTTGACTGCAGCAGCACTGAATTATACCCGGAGACACGGTGAAGAGCAAATTGGATAAAAAAGTGTAAGAGTAACTTACACTTTGTACACCATGAAGGCCCAGGATGAGAATGATTGAAGGAGGCTCATGTCTGCCAAGTGTGAAATCTGATATATGGAATAAACTATACTGGAATCATTCAAGTCAAAGATGATGTTTTTGTTGAGTATTGCTATTTAAAATGCACTCTTATCCACAAAATAAACTTTTGGTCTATTCTGTATTTGAGGACTATGTAATCTGAACAAAAAGAGTTTGTATTACAACAATTCTGAAAACAATTAGTTACATACACTTATTTATTTGTCATTTACTTACATGCATACAGTCATGAAAAAGAAAGTCTTCTTTGGATTCTGTGCTGTCCTGTGAGAAACTAAGTACACCCCTACTGCTTCTTAGGAATTAAGAGGGTAAATCGCAGCCAGGTGCTGCTAATCAAATGCACTTAGTTAATTGATCAACAGCAAGTGTGACCGTCTTTATGAAAGCAGAGGTTTTGCCAGTTTGTTGGTCTGGAGCATTCAATCCCCCCCCCCCCCCCGAAGAGCTACATCTCAGACTCCACAGGCCTCAGTTAGCATAAAATGTTCATGACAGTATAATTAGAAAAAGACTGAACAAGTATGGCCTGTTTGGAAGGGTTGCCAGGAGAAAAAGCCCCTTCTCTCTAAAGACTACAAGACTTATGGAACAATACCTTTTGGACAGACAAGAGCAAAGTGCAGATATTTGGCCTTGATACACAGCGCCACGTTTGGAGAAAATCAAACACAGCATATTAGCACAAACATCTCATATCAACTGTCAAGCACGGTGGTAGAGAGGTAATGATTTGGGCTTGTTTTGCAGCCACAGGACCTGGGCACCTTGCAGTTGAGTTGACCATGAACTCCTCTGCATACCAAAGTATAATAGAGTCAAATGTGAGGCCAGCTTGATCAAAACTTGGTCATGCAACAGGACAATTATCCCACACGTATCAGGACATTTACAGCAAAATGGGTGAAAAAGAAGAAGAAGAAGATTCAAGCCATCCAGTCAAACTACAGATCGTGAAGTAGTTTGAATAACTTGCTATTGACTTGATGACTTGACTATGATGATATTTGTCATAGCTTTACTATTTAGCTAACATTAGCTATTCAGACTGACAAGTATGCTACTTTAGAGCCCTAAATAATGGAGGTCCTGGGTGATACAGTAACAGGTTAATTAAACAAAACAGAATTTGCTCAAAATTTATTGCTAACAAGTTTGGTGTTAGCTGCTTTTTTTTTTGTTTTTTTTTTGTTTAAAGGTGCTTTTTTAAGGAAGAATGACCACATTGCTGGCAGTGCTGTTAGTGCATAATAGCTGACACGCCAACCCAGTTTTTTCAAGTGTCAGAATGATGCAAACTGTTGTTACACTCTGACTATACCCATCTTTAGCCAAGCACATATGAAATCATTTTGTCACCTGAGTGCTAGAGCTGCTCTTTCTCTTTCAGCGCAGCTACTTATATCAGTTCTAACCCCATTTTGTCCATATAAATAAAATCCACTGAATCAGTTTTCTAAAGTAATTTCCAACTTTTTAGCTGTAATCTCTCTTTGTCTTTTGGTCATTAAAGACAATTCGTTGCCGGCCACAAGCCGGGTCGATGACCTCCTGCAGTTAATGTTAATTACCCACAGCTGAGTAAATGTGTGGCCACGGAGCATCTCACAGCTTGTTTAGACATCGTTAACGAGCGGGCTGCAGGCTAATTAGAAATCTGCTATTTTAAAATAGCTGAAATTGTAATTTTGATTCAGTAGTGGCAATTATTCAGTTCAGTTGAATCTTCTGACGTGAGACGCCGTTCCACGGTGAAGACGTTTAGAGCTGTCACAGTAAGAAAAGCGCAGATACAATTCTAAATGACACTGAGGGAATATGAGCAATATCTGAGCACTGTAACTGAGGCAGCCATTTGGAATTCATGCTTTATTTCTTTTGCTACTGACACTTGTGTATTTCCTGCTGCGACATGTCAAAAGGTCTGTCCTCCTGAGTTTTAAAGTGGCAGAGCACTCCTTGGTTTAACAGTGTGTATATTCTGTGTTTTAAATTGTCTTTAAAATGATTTGTGAGGAAGCACTTTGAAAATACGACACTATTCCCTTAATATCAAGTATTTAAACCAATTTTCTCAACACTAGTTGGTTCTGATCCTTATTTAACAGAGCTGGATAGTGACAGTGGACCTATTGGTTAACAGATAAGCTGTGACCTGCCTTAAATACACTGTAATAACTCCTAAGGGGAATGTGTTAATGGATCACTTTAGTGCACGGTAAGCTGCTTACTGAGCAGGAGTTACAAATCAAAAAGTAAGAAAAGTGAGCACGTTAGTCAAACATAAAATATGCCTGCATTCAGCCCAGCACTATGTTCATTATAAAGTCAGCACCACATCAGAATGCTAATTACAGATGTACACATGTTGACATCTCGCTGCATTTCCAGATAAGCTACCCCCATGGTAGTTTACCTGGCAGTATCACCAGCGGTACTGTATATGCAGAGCGATCCTTTGATTTAATCTGCAGCCAGATTGATTGAACATAGCCTGAGGTCTGTGCCTGGCCCCTGCATAAACAGATCTAGTCTATGTTATGTTTAATTCAGAGTCCTTCCACTGGAATGGAACCAAACTGATCAGGACTTGTTTACACTCTCCGGCCCCGGCAAGCCCTGGCCTACTTTTAACAACTTCAGTGCACTTTAAATGGAGTTAAGTGTATGTTTTTCATGTGCTTGTGTGTGTGTGTTTGTGTGACTGACTCCATGTTGCATGTGTGTGCACAAGAAATTAGCTTTGCATGTATAATGCAGGAGCCCTCAGCTGTAGAACCATATATTGTCAGGCTTGGGGGAAACGAGATATCTCGAGCTGACTGGTCTGGATGTGTGTGGAGAGTAACAGACTGGTTACATTTCCTCAACTGTGTGGAGGTGTAAAGCCTTGCTAAATGACCCGTTTTGACTATGAGATCACTCTGTGAATGACTTAGATGCAGCCATGCACTTGATGACTTAGAAAACGAGCGTGTGCACACTACAAATGTTCAGCGTTAATGTTTTAACAGAACGGGACATTATCAGCGTTTTTCCTTTATGAAACTGAGGCAGAGCTGTTGTATGTCAAAAGTGCAATTATGTAACCAAATGCATCCATACGTACATACATGCTGAAGTAAAATCAGTCGCCCATCTGTCTCTTAGAACATGCTCCTCAATCAGTCAAGCAGTGACTTCACATACGCAGCCATTTAACCACAGATTTAGTGTGCAGACTTCTGGACACAATCTCTGGAGGTGTGTGTTTCTGTGTGTTAGTGTGTCCCTGACAGCTCTCTGTACTAACAGCCCCTGTAGCAGAGCAGATACCAGCCAAAGATTAGGATGTAATTACACGCCACTTTCTGCTCCATCTCTCTGCCTGAGAAAGGAAGAGAAAGAAATGGAGAGAGAGAGAGAGAGAGAGAGAGAGAGAGAGAGAGAGAGAGAGAGGGCAATGGGTGGAGATAAGGCCGGGCTGTGTGTATCTGTATGCGCACACCCCTCCCCGCCTCAATCTTGCTCACACTGCCAGTACACTTGCAACCCCCCTCTCGCTACCAAAGAAAAACCTTTTACCCTCCTTACCTTGCTCAGCACGCGCCAAATGTTTTGACTCAAGATTTACCCCGCTGTGCTTTCATTGGCCGTCTGTCACCATGGTAACAAAAGGAACACCAGCGTCCCATTCAGCACATGCGGAGGGTGTGTGCGCCACACTTGCGCCCTAAGCGGCAGACATTAGGATAATCCTCTCTCTCATTTAAATGTAAAGTCAGCAAAAGAAAAATTCACTCCGGCAAATGTGTAATATATGTATGAGCGTGTGAGGAGGAGGGGGGGGGGCTTTTCCCTCAATATGTGTCCCATGTGCGCACATGGAAGACAATTTGCTGGGGGTAAAAAAAAAAACTTTAATGCCATCAATTTTTTTTTCTCCTACACCACTCACACACACACACTTTAATATTCACCTGCTTTGTTTCTGTCTTGCTTGCACTAACTATGCCCCCCCCCCCCCCCCATTTCCTGTACTGACATTTTTAGGTCACCCCTCACTCACTTTCATCATCTTTACGAAGGCATGTTGCATGCACATCTGCGGCGCACAGTCAAGCCGTTGGGATATGGTAGCGGGATGAAGGATGAGTCCCCGAGGGGACTATCAGTGAAGCGCTGGTCTCCCCACATTTCCATGTGCTTCGGTTGGGTCTCTGTTTGAAGATGGGAATGCTGGTGTGAGAGGAGACAGTTATCAGAAACACACTTGGGCACCTGCAAAGCCTTTTCCTAGTTATACTTGTCTCCCCCCCCTTTTTTTTTTGATATAGGTAAGCACGAGCTATTCCTCAATCAGGAGAGGCATGGATGTGCCTGAGTTTTAATCCTACTTCTGAGAAAGATACAGACAGTGTGTGTATTTGAGAGAAAGAGGGGGAGAGAGGGGGAAAGAGAGAGAGAGAGAGAGAGAGAGAGTGAGAATGGGGAGTTCTGCATTTGTGCAGGATCAAAAGCTTTCAGGGGATTTTGGAGCTCCGAGCTGGTATCTGTGTATGTGTGCGCTTGTTTGAAGGGGGGGGGGGGGGGGGGGGGGGGGGTTGCAGGGAGCTTTGACACAGATGTGAACATAGAAAAACAAAAATACACCCCTCCCATGCACATGCACATGCACGCACACACGCACAAACACACAAAACATTCAAATATGAGCTACACATAATCATTCACAGCCAGAAGCACACATATCAGCACCCTCCCCTCTTATACGCACACACGCACACCTTGCTATCTCTCACACAAATCCTCCATCATACAAAAACGGACAGAAATATAAACAGTGTGAACTGAGTCACACTTACAGAATGTTAAAATTACAGCTGGATTAGCCTTTAAATCATCTGGAAAAGAAACACTGTATTATACAAGCTACAAATACTTGCTCACATTTACTTTCTGTAAAATTGTTCAGTATGGAACAGTTCTACTCTTATACATCAGTCACATCTCACCATAGAAAGGTTCTTTTTAAAAATGAATTCATCTCTCATTTGAACTGTCTCCGCTTCTTCAGATAGATAGATTAGCGATATTAGACATTGTGGACAATTTCATACTCCCAACTTTGTGGTAACAGTTTGGGGATGGCCTCTTCCTGTTCCAACATGACTGCGCACCAGTGCACAAAGCAAGGACCATAAAGAGCGAGTTTGATGCGGAATAACTTGACTGCACTGCACCTCAACCTGATGGAACACCTTTGGGATGAATTAGAGCGGAGACTGTGAACTGAGACTGTGAACTGTGAAGGCCTTCTCATCCAGCATCAGTGTATGACCTCACAGAGCTTCTGGAAGAATGGCCAAAAATTCCCATAAACACTCCTAAACCTTGTGGAAAGCCTTCCCAGAAGAATTGAAGCTGTTATAGTGGCAAAGGGTGGGCCAACATCATATTAAACCCTATGGATTAAGAATGGGATGTGACTCAAGTTCATATGCGTGTGAAGGCAGACAAGTGAATACTTTTGGCAGTATAGTGTTTATTGTGTAAGTGAAGAACCTAATATTGCTCCAGTGTGTCAGTTCACTGTATGTTATATTGCTATCAAACTGGTTAAACTTGCAAACTGAGAGGCATGGTGGTGCAGTGGGTAGTGCTGTCACTGCCCAACAAAAAGATTCCTGGTTTGAATACTAGCTTGGGCCCCACTGTGTGTTCTCCTTGTGCCTGTGTGAGGTTCTTCTGGGTACTCTGGCTTCCTCCCAAAGACATACATGTTTTGTTAGTTGTGGTTCAAAATTGGTCATAGATGTGAGTTAAATAAATGTGACTAGTACCCTGAAGAGCTTTGAGTGGTCAGTAAAGCTAAGAAAGTGTTTTATATATATATGTGAGTACATCACTTTGTCGCTGCCACATCCTTTCCAGAAACCCAATTTTCTAAATGCAAGTGGGAGAAGGGCTGGTTCTTGTCTGTGCTTTTCACAATAAAAGCCCCACTCCTGCAAAAGTACAGCTAGATCTTGTCAATATGAAAGCGAATACTAGCTTTTTCGAACATGTCGAAGAAATGTATTTAATTAAAACTTATCATTAGTTTTATAGGTTATGAAATGAGAAAAAAAATTTTTTCTAAAAAAACAGACACCGTAGTACCATTCATTAGACATTGTGGGGCGCCTGGGTGGCTTAATGGTGAAGCCGGCAACCACACACACATGCCGTGTTGCGGCGCGGGTTCACGTCCCGGCCCTTCGCCAATTTGCCCGCGTGTCTTCCCCTGTATCTTTCCCCCATTTCCTGTCTCTCTCCACTGTCGCAAAAAGCCACTGTGGCCAAAAATGCAAAAAAAAAAAAAAAGACATTATGAAGAATGTCTAATTAATGGTGCTAATGAAATAACGTAGTGTTCTATTTGGGGAAAGAATTTATGAAGTCTTACAAGCTTATGTAATTCATAAAACCAGGTAAAATGCTTTCAGCAGTTGCATAAACTAATTGTTAAAATGAGCCAAATTAGCTTTATTATGATTTTATTTATGAAAAATGCAAATTGTCACGCTGAGCATATCTAAACATGTGTTCAAATAGTCAAGCGAAGTGTGACTTTAACTGAGGGAGCAAAATGAGTGACCTGCTGAAGAAAGTTTAATTTAACACTAAAATGAAAAGGACACTTCTTTTGTAGAAAGGAGAAAAAAATACTGCAACTGATGTCGAGCGAAACATCAAATAATCATTTTAACACAGCGTCCACAAGAAAGAGATTACATTTAATCTGCGGTGGTAACAGGTCTTCTCATTTTTGCACATGCATGGAAACATATTGGCCTTAACTGCACGTTTCAAATCTCAAATTCAATCTGCAAAATGAACAGAATTTACACAAATTAGCCACATGCCTGTCAAGGAGCAATGGGGAAATTTAGACACGCCATCTTTAGTTTATCTTTTTTAAAATGTAGCTTAGCAGATGTTGCCTGTGTTGTTGCTAGATTACTAGAGAAATACTGCCAGGTGATATGAATATGAAACTCAGAGGTTCTACTCGACCTGGAGACATACACACTCATTTAGCCAGCAAATAGAAGAGTAATTATGATTTTAAAACTATTTTCAATAAATGTATTTGGAAAGGAATACTCATTTCATAATTGTGCATAATATAATAAATATATGTTGATCATGTTTATTAGCCCTTTTCCTCTGGATGAATGAAAGAGGTCAGCCCCCCCCATTCACAGCCACCACTGATGCACTCTGTAAAATGGGTTTTGTTTTCAACATAGATCCACTTGTGTTGAGAGTGATTCATATGCACACATGTTCAGACACCAGTCACTTCCACACACAAACATCCAGCCCCACCACACTGACAGCATATTAAATTCATGAGTGGATTACCCAAGAGTTTCCAAATCATAGCAAAATCATGGATGGATTAATTCCATGTGACATCAGCTCGTCTGCGGCTCCTAAGCCATATTTATTTGACGATCAAAAAGCTTAACCTGGCCGGTTAATCCCATCCTAATATTCCACTAATCTGTCCCCAATCCAAACTATAACAGAATCAGCTTCAGCTGTTTGTTGTTTGTTTTTGACTTTTTCAAAAAAAAAAAAAAATAATAATTTGTTCCTGCCTCAGATTTTGCACGCAAAGAAAGTTTTGACCAGGACACCTGTTTGTGTTTCTGATTCTGAACATGTGCTTTTCTTCCTGTAAATATTCCCATGTTCAGGCAGGGTGACTCAAATTCTGGCAGATTCAGCGCTGTATCACACACAGACGCACAAAAACACACTCTTACCACCGCGGCCCGATGGAAGACGCATACCTAAACAGAGGATTAGAGACTTACCATCAAGTCCCTGGAGTTTTGATGTTAGCAAGGTTATGTTTCTCGGTAAGGTTCTTACGCTTTACAATAAGCAGACGATGCCCCAGTGTTATTCACTCTGCTTTTTGGAGAGCACTTTACTTGATGAAAAAAAACAAAAACAAACCAAAACAAAAGTGTGTGCTTGTTTGTTTGGGACAGATCAAATGCTGTAATCAGATCAACATTCTCCACTAAAGATAGAAATGGGAATGAGGGTGGGTGGGTGGGGGGTCTGTGGAGAGGATGTTGATGGTTGCTATGATAAGGGTTTAGCTTTGGGTGACACCAGTAAAGAGAGGGGAAAGGATCTGAGAAGGATGGAGTGGTGGGTGGAGATGATGGAAGGGGGCAGCAGAGCTTTACACTTGGGTGGAAGTGATTTTTGAGTGGTGGGGGAGAGTCTTGGAGCACTGTGTAAGTCTGCTGGTGCTGGTCTTTTATTAAAAATCATTTATCAGCATGTCACTGCCTCTCATATGATGGATATGGTCCACTTTGATTGATCACACATTTATTGGAAAACTGATCAGTGCCGCAGTCAGTTTTGCCTTTGGGAAACACTTAGGCTGAATACTAATGATACATTTTGAGCCTGTTCTCGCCCAGTTGCCGTGTCCTTCGGCTGGGTCCTCCGTGACAGTACACTCAAAATAAAGTGGAAAACAATGTGTTGCATATAGATCTTGCTATAAAAAGCGAGACCTTCCTTTTAAAGAAAGAAAAAAATGTCAGGATGGTGCATATACTCACCAGCCACTTTATTAGGTACACCTGTTCAGCTGCTCTCTAACAAATCTCTAGTCAGACAATCACATGGCAGCAAAATATTTGTAGCCATAGTTAGGATGGCCTGCTGAAGTTCATACCGAGTAAATACACAGTGACGGATTCATGCTTTCATGTTGTTTATGCCACATTCTGACCCAACCATCCAAATGTCACAGCAGAAGTCAAACCTTATCGGACCAGGCGATGTTTTTCCAGTCTTCTGCTGTCCAGTTTTGGTGAGTCTGTGCAAATCGTAGCCTTGACTTCCTGTTCTTAGCTGACAGAAGGGGCACTTTGTGTGGTCTTCTGCTGCTGTTGCCCATCTGGTTTGACATGCTGTGCATTCAGAGATGCTCTTCTGCATACCTTGGTTGTAACGAGTGGTTATTTGAGCTACTGTTGCCTTCCTATCAAGTCGAAGCAGTCTGACCATTCTTTTCTCCCAGAAGAATGCCGCTCACTGGATATTTTCTCTTTTTCAGACCATTCTCTGTAAACCCCAGAGAGAGAGACGTGTGGGAAAATCCCAGCACATCAGCAGTTTCTGAAATGCTCAGACCAGACTGTCTGGCATCAACAACCACGCCACATTCAAAGTCATTTAAATCACCTTTGTAGATTCAGCAGAGACCTTTATTTTGAAGGGTACAGTTCATCTGTCTTTGTAGTATTAATATGCTGTTTTTTTCCTTTCTTTTTGAACTGCATGTTTTCTTATGCATGTTTTTGTGATCCCAGAAAGTGTTGTGCATGTCCACTATAGAGCAGAAAGCACACTCAATACGCATCGAGGTGAAGATAGATATTAAACATGTACTTACATGAAAGCAGCTTACTGGCCTTTGCATAAGTTTAAAGACATCAGAGGCCATCAGATGACACCTCTTCAAATAAACAGTACATATTTATTGTTCATGCAGTACAAACACCCCAAAGCACCACACTCGGGTCTTGTGATTTAAAAACTCGAGCAACCCATTAACTCCATCTGCTGATGTGCGATGGACCGGAAAAAGCTTGTTATTACATGTTGATGCAATTTACATTTACACCACTTCATTGCAGCAGTCATCTGAATCAGGGTCTCTCAACCTTTTATAACTTAAAAAAAAAAAACATAAAACACCTTCCCAAAGTAAGAAAAACATCTGCTTCATATGCTTCTATCATGTAATGAGATCATATTGTGGTGTTATGTGCTGATACACAGAGTAGCTTTTAAAGTTGCTGTCAGTTTGTTCCTTTTTTTTGACAGCCAAAGTGGAAAACTATGACTCACATAAATAGGTGGTGGGGAAAAGCAAAAAAAAAAGTGATTGCCTGTTCTGACAGAGAGGGATATTGACTGGCAGCCAGTATCCAGAGTAAAGCAGGGTCAGCTTGTATAAGCTGCAGGCTGTCGTTTACTCATTTTTTCTTTGTCTTCTGAAACTGGATCCGCAGACAAAGAGTCCACAATCCAAAGGTTTCTGTGTCGCGGGCCCTCTGCGAAGGATTCTGCAAACACTTGTGACAACCGACTCAAACGCTGGATACGTTGACAAGAGGAGAGGCTTCCAAAGTTTAACTAAAGACCGTTTTTTTGTCTGGAAGCCCTTGTTTTCCGCCTTTCACTGATACAGTCAGCTTATTTAACTAATCAAATAGATGCGATGAGGACTCCGGCAGTATAATACTTAGCAGAGGGGAGTGCCATTTCAGAAATGTGTGCACTTCTTTTCACAGTTCAAAAATGTGATTAAGCATCTGTCCTCTTGGAAGCTCATTGTGGTAGAAGAGCTGTGAGTGATCATAGACGAGCATTGTTAAAGGTTTCACAAGCCCGTTTAAGACTTCTAGCGCTTCTGGCGTCATTTATATTTTCGGTGAAGTAATCATCGAGGCAGAGAATTACAGGATCCGCAGAGGCTTTTGTTGGAATTTCTTTATAAAACAGTAGATAATCAAAAGATTAGTGCCCCAACAGCTTCTTACAAAAACTAACAAAGCAGCATTTCTAACATCAGTCGACAGCTGGATGTCAGTGTATGGGCCCGCCTTTATTCTCTCCACAAGTTGAAATGCAGGGTCTTCACTCATGTTACCAATCCTAATGTGTCTTGTCTTGGAGTTGAGTGAACTAAGAAAGTATTGGGACATATCCACAGTGCTGGGCAAAATAAGCCCAGCAACAACCACCACATCAGCAACAACTTTTGTGTATCTATCTTTGTAGTATCTAGTAAAATATTAGATTTTTACCCACCAAACTTCTTGGTGCCACCCAGCAGGCTATATATATTTTTTTTTTGCCAGATATTTTCATTAGATATGCTCCAAAAGGCACTGACAGCACAGACACACATGAGAGATCACGCTCGGTGTCTCACTCAGTGGAGGTAAGGCCTATCAGGCAGGCAGCAGCTACACATGCCTGTGTTGGGACACCTGTCAATCAAAACAACTCTGCTCCTAATTACAGGATCAAAATAGATATGTTATGAAAGATATGTTATTGACAGTTACATTTTTCAGTCACAGAGGTGTCTGCTTGGTTTACATTAAACATTAAATATCTAAGGCACCAGTAGCACAGACCCAGTCTACAACCCCCTGGCAACTGCAGGTTGCTAGGGGACAATGTGTATTCCCCAAATGGTTGGCAAGTGGTTGCTGAAGGTTGCTGGCTGTTGCCAGGTGGAATCAGTTGCAAAGAAATTGCTGCACCAGATATCTGCTTGCAATTGCTTCAGATCGCAGATTTCAACGGTCACTTGTAGTTCTCATTGAAGACGGGGTCCTGTCTGCAAACACACATCAAGTACCTGTCAAGCATTGATGTCAGTAACGCGTTACTCTAATCTGACTGCTTTTTTCGGTAACGAGTAATCTAACGCGTTACTATTTGCAATCCAATAATCAGATTAAAGTAACTTATCCAATTTATTCTGCATTACTATTTTTGTCATTTCCATTAGTAAAAAGATATACTTTTGCTTTCTTCATGCATCTCGTGGAGTGACGTCTGGCCAATGAGACAGTTGCGTCACGTTTTCAGCATGAGGACAATAATAGCACACAGTGACACAAACGTAAACAATGGAAGGAGGAGAGAGATGTGTGTTTTCTAGCTGGAAATACAGGCACTATTTTGAGTTTGTGTCAGCTGACAATATCATGGTTAGTTGTGCAAACTGCTATCTAGCTTCAAAAACACTACGTCAACTTTGAAGAAACATTTGGAGTCACAGCGCGACACCGTCAAACTTACAGAGCAAGTCCCAGCAGGTGGTGCAAAGCAGAGAGCTGTGGCTAATGCAGGAGGACCCCACCACCCAAACAACAAAAGCTGGGCTTTGGTACAAAACCAGTAAGTGGAGGAGAGCTGAAGGAGCTGGTTGGACGGTATGTAGTAGAGGAAATTCTGCCCTTAAACACGGTTGGCTCGCCCTTGTTTTGTGGTTGTCATTTTTATGTTGAGGTGGGGGTGGGGGTGGGCTGCTGCTGGTGCTGGTGCTGTGCCAAAAAGTGATCGTCTGCCAAAAAGTGATTCGGATGTTTATATGTGCTTTTATGTGTAATGTCTTTGCTTATATTGGTAAATAGAGTGCAGTCAGCATGATTTATGAAGGGCTTATATATAAAATGAAGAAATAACTTGTTTTTCAACAATCTTTAGGAGTCTGTGTTATTGTACCTACATTATAATCAATCCAGTGCTTTTTGGCCACTTAAAACATCTTTATAGAACTGTGATGTTACATTTGTTCCAATTTCTGCAGCCAGATTTCTGTTTAAAAAGACCTTTTTAATGTCAAAGACAGTTTTTATAAAATGACAGTATATATAAAAGTCACTTTGCCAAAAACTGAGTGCAGTTTCTACCTTGTGATAGAAATGCTGTTTCTAGCTCAAAATGACCTGATATCATCCATGAGAGATATGTTTGACACATTTCACAGATTATAGGTCAACAAGTCTTTTACAGCTGTTTAAATACAAGCAATAATTTTTTGGCAAATATCGGAAATCATTTCTGGCACACTGGCAGCTGTTGAATGTAACTAATAAAGTACCTTGTAATCTAACTTAGTTACTTCTAAAATTAAGTAATCAAAGTAACTAAGTTACTTTTTAAAGGAGCAAACAGTAATCAGATTACTTTTTCAAGGTAACTATGCCATCACTGCTGCCAAATGGTAGTGAAACCGAGAAAATCTGCAACCTGTTAGCAACCAAAGCATCACAAGGAGGGTTTTGGTGTAGCATCCTCTTTGCAGTTGTAATGGTGCGTGGACCCGAGGTGGAAAGTAACGAAGTACAAATACTTCGTTACTATACTTAAGTAGTTGTAAAGGAACCAAAAATGAGCCTTTATTTCAGCAGCAGGACATAGAGGACAAAAAATAAACCAAGGCAGCAAAAGCAAACCTATACTGGAGAACCACTTGGGAATACTGGAAAACTGGAGCGCACACAGAAACACAGTCAGAAGATAACAAGACTCTGACAAGGGGAAAACTGAGACAATAAATACACAGAGGGAACGAGGGGTGAGTGGAAACAGCTGGGGCAAACAGGTGAACAGAATGACACTAACAAGACACAAGACACAAGACAGACACAGGGGTAACCACACAAGGAACAGGGATTCAATATAAATAACTATAACTAACAAACATAGAACATTAAACAAACTAAGAATCTAAATGCCGGGGGTCACCAGCTGAGCTTGAGGCCCTGTGTGACTGAGGACTAACCATAACAATTAGGGAAGACTGCGCCCAGGTGACGTGATGATTCTTTTGAGTGACTGATGAATTCATATGATCACTTTTATCACATATCACTTTTTCATTTTTTTTTTCCACATTTCTTAAGATATTTCCACTTTGCCTTGTGATGATTTCTGTGGAAACACATTTTACAACCTAAGAAACTGTCAGTGTTTTATGTGCTCCTGAGAACCTACATATTCAATTTGTCAGTTCTCTGCATTGAGCAGCTTTCATACTAATTTGCTGTGAGTATTTTATATTTTTAAAAAATTTTTTTGCAGAGGTCACATTAAGCCTAGGAGTGCGGTCACAGTATATGAATCATTGAGAGCTTCAGGGTGGATATCGGCCTTCAAAAGCCCATTCTGGTCGGATCCTGGCAGATGGCAGAGTGGACGGGGGTGGGGGGGTGGTTGAGTAACATGACCAAAAGCAAAAGAAGGGATGATGGCTGTCAGCAAACTCTGTTAAAACTCCTAGAGGATCTTTGGCACACTCTACTTGCATGTACCAGGCTCAGTCCTCAGAATGACAACATGGCAAGTTAATTCAGGTGAAAGTCTCTGCTAAAAGTTGCCAATATGTCTGAATTTTTTTTTTTTTTACTCATTTCAAATATTACTGGAGGGGGGTCACAGCATGATTTTCAGCATCCACAAGATGATTTATTGAACGTGGAAAAATATATTCCCAATGTGCAAAACTGCTCTGTTTTTAATCACGGTAATAAGAGTTTTAGCTGTCAAGTAATGAATATTTGCTGCCTCCAGGCTCCGTCTTGTAATTAGAAAAAGTAAAATTGCCTGTCAAGGGAAAATAAAACTTGTCATTTGGTATCAAAGTCTACCGTTTTGTATATAAACACCTGCAACAGCGCACATTTGGAGCACAAGTAGGCGTTGATTTATTTGGGGGGGGGGATTTTTGAGCTGGAAGCTAGAGAGCCGCAGTTACGAAGAGAAGAGTTTAGTCAAAGACAAACAGGATGTTGAAAAATTAGACAGTGTGTGTGTGTGAGTGTGTCCCAGCTTTTTAAATTCGGTTCTTCTATCCTGAATAAACCTTCCTTCCTCTGACTGGAAAAAAAGCAATCAGTCCTTTATGAAGAAAAAAAAAATAGAACTACTGAACTGTGTGATATAATGGTCATCCCTTCCGATCAATATCCCACGATGCTTCCCATTAAGGTTTCATTTTAGCACGCAGCGTGATTTCAGCATGCGGTGGGTGGGTGGGGGGGGTGTCTACAGCCAGAACAGGACGGTCACGGGTGGAGGGGGTATACGGGGTTTGATCGGAGGAGGGGTTGCACCATATGTGACAGATCCCATGACCCCATTCACCGTCTACCCTCCCATTGAAAGCCTGTGTTACCGAGTCAGTGGGTCGTGTCCCACTTCAAAACACAATAAGTCACCAGGAAATGACTGGGATGCTCTTTTCAAGTTAATAAGTTGGCTGTTTTTGTTGAACTTCCTTAAAGTGATATTTTGTAAATTAAATGTTAAATTAATTCGCTACTGTTACATTTTTCTTCATTATTGAAAAAGCCCTTCTGATCCTGACTTCTATACTTCCGCACTCAGGCCAGTACAAACTGCAGGCGCAGATCCAAAGCAGCATATTTTCAGATTAACATATAAAGGAGTTATCACTGTTTTTTTTATACAGACATATAGTTAGAAAATATGGTGGATTATTCAGGCATGCAGATAGATGCACACCAAACTGAGACCTAGGGGTAAAAGGCTATATGGAAAGCCTCATCAGTGTGATGTGATGACTGGGCCAAGATTAAAAAACTCTTTGACTGCTTCATGGTCAAAACAAACTGACTGTATGCTTTTATTTTTAAATGTGTATTTGTTTCTGGATGTTTCTCCTCAGTAATTCAAGAGCATATGTTTAAGAGATCAATCGGTGACATTTTTTTATTGACGCCCTTCTTCCCTGCACATGGGGAACTCGCACTCACTCAGTCAGTATCACTGTGTGCGTGACTCAGGGAAATAGTGTGGGAGTGATTCATTTAGGTGTGATAGATGTGTCTACAGTGTACTGATCTGTCTTGCGTGACAAGATTAGTCACACTGGACACCTCTCTCAATTCTGGATGTGTGTGATTTGAGTGGAGGGCAGCATGTGTCAGCCAAGAAGTGTGTTTGTGTGGTTGTGGGAAATGAGATAATCCCAGTGAGCAGCTGTGCTTCAGCCTATAGAGCATCTGGTCAGGTTGGCAGGATGTTTATATAACAGGCTGTTCACCTCGTATTTCTGACAGTCAATAATGGTGATTAGGTCTGATATAATGATGATTACAGGATGGACTGAGTGCTTTATGTGCTATTATGATGGCTGTTGTATCATTTTCTCAGGGTTAGCCCCAGGCTGCATCATTGTGGCAATGACCTCCTTAAGAAGGTAAAATGACCTGTCACAGTGACCTTCCTGCGCCCAGTTGTTCTCCTTGACAATAAAAGCTGTTACATGCCCTTTTGTCATGCTAAACCAATATGTTGTCTAGCAAATATAAATTACAAGCATTTGGTTTGCAAAAGATTGATTCAGAACGTGCAGTTTTAATATTTGGAAGATAGTGATGAGACCGAGATATTTTTTTATGATTTACTACTCTGCCACGTACCGCTGTATGTCCAAGGTCAGGTCAAATAGAGCTGCATTTGAGCTATGTTTTCATTTTTAGCTAGCTAGACTGCACTCTGTGCTTATAAATGCATATTCTGAAATAAAGCCTTAGATGCACTGAGGGCTAACTATAGCCAGTCGTGTCAGTATGTTAAAAGTTTTAGACTGAGACTGGTCAACAGTATCAGTACTGTCAGATACCTGTAACACACCAGTCTCAAAGCTGCCATTTTGACATGTCACAGCAGGGTAAACAAAGGTGTATTCAATAACATTAATTATATCCTTGTTGTATTTGAAGAGGCCAGGCTGAGCGTGCTGGCTCACTAGTATGGCTATGGCACATTGACTGTAAGAGGACAGTAATTAATTTAATTAATTTCACCTGTGTGTACCCTGCTATGACATGTCAAAATGGCTGCTGGGGATGAGGGCAGACTGCCACATGTGACTTACCACCATTTTGGCTTTATTAACAATAGTATAATAGGTATAGCTGCTACTACCAAATTTATGCCACTTTTAAAAGATAATTTAATTGCATCTTAGCTAACCATAATGCTAACTAGCCATAATGTTTGCTAATGATAGCGCAGCCAGCATCTGAAGTTAAAACTGAAAACTACAAACAGTAAATTATTGGGACTATCAGGTATCTTACTGTTAACAGTTCCGCACTACGCATACAGTACTGTGCTATAGTCTTGAGCCACCCCTCATTTCTTTATATTTTGCTAGGAGAATGTTCTGTTGTGTGTTTGTCTATCCAGGTACGATTTTACTGCACTGGCAGTGTGTTTGTGATCATTGTCATGCTGAAAAAATGAAGCTATAGCCAATCAGACTCTTTCCAGATGGTGTTGCATGGTGGATAAAAAAACTGATGGTACTTTCCTGCATTCATAATTCCATCAGTTTTGACAAGATCTGCAACACCACTGGCTGCAATGCAGCTCCGAGCCATGACAGAGCCTCCACTGTGTTTTACAGATGACTGTAGACACTCACTGTTGTACCTCTGTCCTGGCCTTCTCTGTACACATGGATGAGAACTTAAAGCAAAAATGTCAAATTTATACTCACCACACCATGAGACCTAAGCCACTGATTTTCAGTCCAGTTCTTGTGTAATGTGGCATAGCTCAGCTTCTCCCTGTTTCCCTTCCTTAAGATTGGCTTCTTAATAGCTGCCCTTCCACTGAGACCATCTCTGAGGCTTCAGTAGATGGATCAAATGCATGTCTCAGGTCCTGGGTCAGATCTTTGCTGGATTTTTTCCTGTTTCTTAAGGACATGATTTTCAGATACTGTTCATCTGCTGCAGATAGTTTTTTAGGCCATGCTACTTCTTCTTCTTCTGTCCTCCACTTACCTTAGATTTTTTTTTTTTATGACACCCTGACGCCCCGCTGAGATATGCCAAGTTTTCAACTAATAGCTCTTTGGGAATCAAATTGTTGGTGCAAAAATACTGTTTTATGGCTGTCAAACTGTGTTATCTTTGGCATTTCTCATAGATTCACCTAAAGATTTTATTTTATTTTTTTTTTAATTTGCTTCCAGTTGAAATATTGAATTGAGTAACTGGTGAAACTAAGAGAAAACACTGTTACGAGCTTTACTTTCTATTCTGATGATTTGACACTTAGTAACCCATAAACATACTGTATGTCTAGTCTGTCTTCACAGTAGTGCTCCTTGCCCTGCAGAGCAAAGCTCCTAATAGGCTCATCTGACACCAAACAAAACAATCTTGAAGCTGAATTTCTCCTATTTGTGTGTTTCAGCTTAGATAATTTATTCATTCTAAACAGAGTAGGGAGGATGTGCTATTATCTGGCACTGGAAACAAGTATCTTTGAAGTGTATGTATATGTGTGTGTGTGTATGCCTGGCCACAAACATCTGTGCTGGGTTACAGGCAGTCCCCTAAAAGAAGTATATGCTCTTCTGGGTAATTGGATTACTGATTCCTCAAATGCAAAGGCTCAGACCCCTGAGTACTATTTTGTGCTTCCTCAGCAACCTCGCTGCTTCCTGCTTCATCCTTCCCTCTCATTTCCACTTTCCCCAAGACATTGACAATAGAGACTTTTTCCATTTGCAGGAAACATCTAGAAGCACTGGCAAGTAGCTGGAGAAGCACGGAGGAGTTTAATTCTAATTCTCTGACCCATTTCCTCAAAAGTCTCCTCCCATCCTCTCCTGCTTCCAACTTTACGCTCAGTCTCATTACATCGGCATGGGCTGACCTACTGTATAGATGTGTGTGCGTGTGACTCATTTGACTGTAGTGTATGTGTCAAGGTCAGCCCTTCTTTCATAACATATCTTCTCATTCCTGCTTCCATCTAATTGATCTCAACGAAAGAAAAATGCCCCTATATACATAAATTTGCTCAAAATTGAGATCTGTGCGTGCAACCCTATGTGTGCTGGTCTGCGGGCAAGGTAATACTCATGGATAAATTCAGCTGAAATAGGAGGGGAATGATTTAATAAGGAGAGTGTAATAGAGGGAGGGAGAGAGACAGATAGGATAGATGAATGTTTTGATCAGAGCAATAAAGAAAGACCCCTCTCTCTGGCCCCCTTTCTTTGCCCTAGGCTCTGTGTATGTGTGTGTGTGTGTGTGTGTGTGTGTGTGTGTGTGTGTGTGTGTGTGTGTGTGTGTGTGCTTTACCCGGGCACCTCTGCTGTAACAATGAACTGGGATGAGAATGAAGGGAGACAGCCAGGGGAATAGTGTAGAAAAGAGAGAGACAGCTTCAGTGGACTCCATTCAATCAGCGTAGCTCTGGACCCAGCTCATCTGCTCCCTAACAATGGAGAGGTCACTATGAATTAGAGACACGTAGAGATTCGGGAGATGGAAGGAGCCACGACGCACTCGAATACAGGCAGACAATACAGACACACACATGCATGCGCATAGTCTCTCGCTCACTTATTTTCCCCATCCGTCCCTATAACTCCCCTATTTCCCTCTTTCTCTTTCCATCTCTATCAGTCTGTCTCTGCTCTAAACAGGTCCACCAACAGGCTAAGCGTTGTGCAACGCCCTAGAGACCCAGTGTGACATTTAGTGCGCTTGGTTCCATTTCCCCTGTCATTATCGGCCGTCTATTCTGCTGCGGTTCCACGACAATAGCTGCTGTCTCACTCCAAACAGGCCTGCCGCTGTTGATGCCTTTTGAGAATAGGCCCGGCCTTTTTGTGGAGTCCAAATTGCTGCGGTTTCCTGATGGGATGTATCGACTCGGCATCTGATTCAGAGCAGGGTAGTTATTGAGGGATGACGTGAAGTTTGTGGCTGTAAAGGGTGTTGATTAGATTACCTTTTTATGTTAGGTCTAATCTTAAGGGCAGTACACAGTTGTCCAAACACATATTACTGCATGATAATAAACCACTTTCCTGTTTTCCAGCTTGACAAAAGTAGCACTTTTAATACATTTACTCCTTGTTGGCATGTCTCTGCTACTGCTGAATGAAGAGCCACTGTTACCAACCATCATTATACATTTGTATACATTTTTAAGATGGTTTAAAAGACCTCTTAGAGCTCTGCTCCTTCTAATGGCCAGTAGGGGGTGTCACCCCTGGTTGCAAAAGTCTAGAAGTCTGTAGGAAAATAACCATAAGGCCCACTTGATCAGTGATTTCAGACAATACTTTCCTAATGAGATTATCATCAATTGCTGGTTTGAAGTCTTATTGATACAACATGTTGTTCAGTTTAAAATATGTTCCTCTTAAGATTAAAAAAGGATGATAAATTAGAGTGAGCATGCTTCGAGGCAGGGCTACCTTGGGATTGTCATGTCCCTGCAGTATGAGTATGCGGTGTCCCACAGTGTCTCATTTAGCCCTTGCTTTTCACGTCTGGCTCCGAAAAAGTAAGACAACAACTGGTAAAATGCTCAGCGCAATGACTCCACAAGCCCTGGTGGCTGTGTCCATCTTTTATATACAGTCTATGTTTGAAAACATGACAGTTTTTATGGATGTCAGTGGGTCAAAGCATATTTGTAGGAACACCCTTCTGTTTTTTTGTTTTTGTAGGAAATATATCAAAGCATGAATTATGTATGAGGATTTGCACTGTGGAGCAGGTGATGGTGTATTACAGACCTCAGTCAAACTAAACCTTTTTAGACTGTGCTAGTGAGCTAAATGTATTGTTTGATTTTCAGACAACAGATTGCTAAGAACAGCTGCCAGTAGCTAAAGTAGAGTAGACTGTCGTCTCATGACTTTGTCTCTGGGGACACTGATGTAGCCAGCAGATATTAAGGCCTAGACTTCCTGCACCGTCATTCTTTAAAAAGGCATTTGCAGTCCCTCTTTTACTCACCACATGGACAATTTACCTGCATGCAACCAAAACCAACTTACTCTACTATACACTCACCAGTCACTTCATTAGGTACACCATCCTTTTACTGGGACCCTCTTTCCCCTTCAGAACTCCCTTAATTTGTCACAAGGTGCTGGAAATATTCCTCACAGATTTTGACATGATAACATCACGCAGTTGCTGCAGATTTGTTCATCCATGATGGGAATCTCCTGTTCCACCACATCCCAAAGGTGCTCTATTGGGTTGTGATCTGGTGAGAACAGTGAACTCACTGTCATGTTCAAGAAACAAGTTTGAGATGATTTGAGCTTTGTGACATTATCCTGCTGGAAGCAGCCATTAGAAGAGGGGTAAACTGGTCACGAAGGGTCAGCAGCAGTAATCAGCTAGGCTGTGGTGTTTAAACAGTGCTCAGTTGGTATTAAGGGGCCCAGTTGTGGCAAGAAAATATCCCCCACACCATTACATCACCAGCCTGAACTGCTGACACAAGGTAGGATGGATCCATGCTTTCATGTTGTTAATACCAAATTCTGACCCTACCATCAGAACGTCGCAGCAGAAATCGGGACTCATCACACCAGGCAACATTTTTCCAGTCTTCTATTGTCTAATTTTGGACAATGTGAACTGTAACCTCAGTTTCCTGTTCTTACCTGATAAGAGTGACACCCCGTGTGGTCTTCTGCTGCTGCACGGTCAGACTTGTTGTGACTTCAGAGACTCTCCTCTGCATACCTTGGTTGTAACAAGCGGCTATTTGAATTCCCTTCACATCAGTTCGAAGCAGTCTGGCCATTCTCCTCTGACCTCCGACATCAACAAGGCATTTTTATCCAGAGAACAGCTGCTCACTGGACATTTTCTCTTTTTTTGAACCGTTCTCTGTAAACCCTAGAGATGGTTAAGGGTTGCTTCCAATGTTATTGCCTGATTAGATATGGGTGTTAACGAGCAGCTGAACAGGTATACCTAATAAAATGGCTGCAACTGTATGACAGGATTGCATAACAAGTTATTCTGAACAATGAATAAGTAAGAGACTATAGCTATGTTGTGGAAGAGTGCTGGCAGGGTAAAGTGCATTTATTGTTGTGTCCAACTGATTGTGACATTTGTGTTTTCACGTACAGTTCTTCCTTCAGGACTATAGTGCGTTTTTGAAAACAGATTAAGAGAACCGCGTTTCATTGTCAGTCGTGTCCTTCAACTCATTTCTTAGAAAATCTAATTTCTTAGAAAATCTCATCCAGTGAGGGTCGTACTGTGAAAACCTTGTAAACCCTTCAGGGGATTTAGGTTAAATTATATCTGTGTTGTCTCTGTTAACTTTTCCCTTTCCACTGAATGCCTCTGCTAATGATTAAATCAACCTTTGTCTAACACTATTAGAAGTCATCTGCCTATGATATTCTATTTTGTTATTTGATTTGCTTTTGGCATTTTAAGTCATAGTTTAGTGCATAATGCTTCCTCTGTAGTTTTCTCCCACACACGTGAACTCTTTTGACACTGAGGTGAGCATGAAAACCCACAGCAGCCCTGGCCCCGTACCAAAGAAAAGAGCCAAAGCTGGTGATGAGACGCCTTTCTTTTACTTTGAGGAGTCTTTGTGGGCAAGTCACCGACAAACTGCTGCCTAACATGTGATGGCCTTGAGACACTGAGCGGCTGTTGTTGAACACGGAAATATACATTTTCTGCTGGCGATCAGTAAAGGGCTGTAATCTATCTTGTATCTCTGTCAGAAAATGTGCAGAGATGATTTCTTTAGCACATTAACAAGGCTGTAGGGGATCTTAACACTGATGCAGCAGGGGGTCTCTCCCTCTGCATTAACACTAATATAGTGAGTATAGGAGTCAGAAAAGTAGATGCATCCCAACCCCAGACTTTGTGCTGCATTTTTAATGATCTTGACAAGAACTACTGGTATTGGTATTGCAGGTATGTTACTACTACTTGAACAAATCTCCAGGCAGCAGACAGAACAAATTATTTTTCAGCGCAGAGCTGCTTTGGTTTTACCTGATTTATATTCTTTTACATTATTAACTGGGGCCATGGGCAGTAAAAGAGGATGCTTCAAAGAGAGATAAAAGTCAGCTTGTTCTCTCTGCTCTTGTTTACCGTCTCTCTCTGTCTCCAGATAGCACCGCTAAATGTATACACAGCCGTGAGTGTGTGTGCGCGCGGGCCCGTTAAGCCGTTAAACACAATGTATGCATTTATCCGAGGGAGATGAATCCAGGGCATCCAACTGATGAGACTTGGTTTAGCCTGATGAGTCTGACTTTGGGGTGAGAGGTAGGGGGTAATGGAGGGAGCCTGTGGGAATGAGTCACTGCTGTTCAGTTGGTGGTTAATGGTTAAATGGTTGTATAACCCTGCTGACACAATGTGGGTTTAATCTGCACAAGTAAACCGATCCATGCGTGAGAACCGAAGAGAGAGTCAATCAGGTAAAATGTGGCCTCCTCGGCCTGTAAGGGAAAAAACAATACATGGCCATGATGAAAACAACCAGTCACCCACGATTAAACCCTCTCTTTGGTGCATTTATAAAGAGAACCTTCCTGTCCTCTCTGCGGGACTTGTTTTCAGAGAAGCAGAGGTTATTAACTAGTCTTAATAAGAAGATGCGATATGGAGGATGTCCGCTAACTTGATTCATTTTGATTCATCCTGCATTTGTTTAACATTAAAGGTCAGGATGGTGTTATAACATCACCACAGCCGTCAGCAAACTCCCTGAACTTCACCCCCCCCTTCATCTTTGTCTGTTCTCATTAGTCTAATTCCCTCTTCATCCCTCCTTACACGTTTTTGCGCCTGTTATATATAGATTTATATACCTCTAAAGTTATTGGATTGATTGATGTACCTGATGTTTTTCGACTGGCACACTCAAAATACTGTGCCACCATCAGACGCCATTTTTCACTTATGCTGACTTGTCCCTAATAAGTTACTTAGTGGATGAAACTGTTCAAGGCCCAACAAAGACCTCCTGTCTGTGCCTTAGAAAAGGCAGAAGAACATTAAAAAAAATTATTCCTAAAGTTTCTAGTTTCAGTAAAGTTAAAGGCTCTGCGCACCCATTACTCCCCCACACAGGTGCTTTCAGTCAGCCTTACTCGTGGGACCTGTCCTCAGGTTGAAGGAGGGTGGAAATTCCGGTGCTTAACAAGCTTCTAGACTCAATTTCCACCTACAGTCTTGTGAAAAAAGAAAGTTTTCACAGGCCTGTGGAAAAACTAAGCATACCCAAAAATTCAGTAGATTGTTAACTCTATCATGCCAGAGAAATATGTATTTAACAAAACAGTAACAGGAAATGATGTTGCATCCTCAGATCCACTGTCACTACTGCTATCATTGACTAATCCTGAGCCTGTTAATTGCATTCAAACAGCCAATAAAAATAACAAAAACAACTTCCTATGACTGGCCAATATGTAGGTATAACAACAAAGCACGTGCATATACAAGAGAACAGCTTTTGAATAGCTGCAATAACTTGAAGTAATCATTTTCTCTGTGACTTTATCAGTCTCTCACATTATTGTGGAGGAATTTTGGCCCACTGTCCTTTGCTTCAATTTGCTTCAATTCATTGAGGTTTGCAGGCATTTGTTATTGCACAGCTCTCTCCACAGCATTTTAATCAGGTTAAGGTCTGGACTTTGACTGGGCTATTGCAGCACTCTTTTTAAGTCACTGTGTTGTAGAGTTGACTGTAGAATACTTTGGTATAGGCAGGACTTAGTTTTGTTTTCTCCAAATGTGTTGCTGTGCATTAAAGCCAAATATCTCTACTTTGGTCTCGTCTGTCCAAAGGACATTATTCCAGGAGTCTTGTCGTTCTCTCATCTCATCACCTGTGCTGAACTTTCACACAAAAGTCAGGTAAGTTTGAAAAAGAACTTTGCGGTTCATGGTGAAATAGCGCACTCGCACGTGAAGGTAGTCAGAACCGGACTTTCTTGGAATTACCTTAAAATGTCTCAAATATGTATAAGAGATCCAGAGAAGATGACAATGTAAATCAGTTATGGTTTTGATTTTTATGGGCAGAGTCTCAGAACTTATACATCGAACTAACATATAATTTAAAGCTTCTCCGTTTTCTAGTGTTCAGTTTAAGTGTATTATAAAGTCAAGGTCTTTGGAACAAATCAGTACGTGAGTCACACAAATGAAAAATTAAATTTTTTTCTCATATCCATATCCACACTTTGCCTCCCCACCTCACTTCACCTCTCCTCTCCTTTCTCCTGTGCTCCCCCTCAAACTGTCTGATACTGTTTGTTTGTGTTTGCCTCTCCAGGAAGTTTGAACAAAATGCCGGCATTCTTCTCTTTCCTCCTTCACCTCCACTTCACTTGTCCCAGCTGTTTCCTCTGTCCTCCCTTACGCTGCCTCAGCAGGTCCCCTCCGCCTGCCTCCGTCCTCATCCATCAACCCTAATCCCTAACCAGCGTTTCTCAGCTGGAGACAAGGTTGGTGCGGAGCTTGAACAACTCTCCACCCTACCAGAACATCCATCCCACAATGCCCCTCATTTCCCTCGCAGCATGCCCTGCTCTCCTCCACCCTGGCTCCCCGGTGCTGTTAACTGCTGGTATCTGATTGGCCAGCAACTGCTGTGGCAGAATGGGATGTTGGGGGGGGGTAGGCATTTCCCTTTCAGCCTAGAGTTTAACTACCAACCCACAAGCAGGTTGAGCTCTGCTTAAAGTGAGTGTGTTTACTCTTTTGAAGTTTTTATAGCTGCCAAGTCACTGGGGGTTATGTGACCAGCTGCTAAGCGCATGCAAAACTGTTTACATCTGTCGCTGAGAATTTATGTGTGAGTGTGACATGTGTGTGAATTCCAGGATGTTGGCGAAGCACTGCCACCAACCTCAGAGACAGGAAACCTAAACCCTTCCACGCTTGGTACTTTGTCACTGAGGAGTCAGACAGCACAAGGCCAAGTGCTGCACTGTGTGTGTGTGTGAGTGGAAAATACTGTGAGAAACTGCTAATCATCTTCATAAATGCACATCAGGAGGGCAATTCAGAAACTTTGGGAGCATTTGGGTGTAATCATATTCTTCTTCCTGCTAATTCAAATGATAATCGGACCTGGGCACATTAATAAACAAGCCGGGCCGTCATTAGCAGACTCTGCAGGTAGCGTGAGCCGAGAAAAGCCTGGATGGCTGCATAGAATGTGAATGGGAGGCAGGCGTTTATGTATTCAGGGAAGTAATTATGTAAACAGAGCTATTGCCTGGACATGAGCAGAAGAGATTACAGGGAACAGGCCTGGGGATGATTCACACTGCAGCCTGATCTGTCTGCCACCTCAGGTGACCTGGTGGGAATAAACACAATTATTCACACACAAACATTACAAGCACACAAACAGCCCTCTGGAATATACAGGAACATACAATGAAAACGCTGCACAGAAAAACTCTCAAGGACTTTATTCAAAATCATTCGGTACACAATACATAATGCAGTATATTTGCATGTACTGTATATTAATAACACATACATAGAAGGACATACAGTATTCTCTTAGGTGTGGAGGAATGTGCAGATAAGACAAGGTTGGATTACTAAATGGGCAAAAGAAGTAACTGCCCCAGGGTCCAGGATCACTGAAGAATCACATTAGGAAAGGTGGTCCTGCATTATTAACTTGTGTTTTTTTGTGCACTTGTAGACGTGTCAAACTGGAGTGTAAAACTGTATATTTTTTGGGGGGGGGCTTTATAATAATGAGATTTGGTAAAGCCCCAGTCACACAGGCCTAGAGACCATTTGCGACCACCTGGTAACCACCTGTCACTAGTTGCCTGCAGTTGCGATATTGGTTGTTAAGTCCCAGTCTCGCGCGCCTTTGAGACCAGTCAGTGACCCCATAGTAACCACCAGCTGCTAGGGAAAAAGTGTATTCTACGACAGGTTGCTGCTTGCTGTCTCAGAGAGGTATATGGTGCTGCACTGAAGATCTCTTTGTGATTGTTCGGGTCACTAGCAGATTGCCGCAGGTGCCTTTAGTTTGCATGGAAGATGCTGGCTTGTCTGCAAACACTTGCAACCTACTTGATGAGCGGTTGTGAAACTTTGCAATGCAAAGCGTGAACGGAGACCCTTTACCTTCAAAGTTAAAGTTCCTCCTTTTGAAGCATGATGGTTTCAGCAGTGAGGCACAGGCTTCACGTTAAAGGTGAACGGCTTGTGTCGCACTTTTTCAAGTTTGACTACCACCCAGCTGTTACTCAGCAAGTGTTTGCAAACAAGTCGGCATCTTAGAAACAAAGAGGCAACTGTGGCAATCTGCTAGTGAACAAAGCAATCATGAGGATGTTTTTTTTTTGGTGCACCACCCTCTTTGCAGCTGATTTCGCTCAACTGGCAATCTCAGCCACCATTTGCTAACCAGTCAGGGAATACGCATTTTTTTCTAGAGGACAGAGGTTGTCAGGTGGTTGCAGACTGATCTCTAGGCCTCTGTGAATGAGGCTTTAAAGGGATGATTCACCTATACACTGTGATATGATGGTTCTGTTTACGTGGTAGCTGAACATACAGCTGGTACCAAAGCATGAATGAAGCAACTCTTACCAACCAGCAAATGTAAGCCTGTTCTTCAGTGTTCTGCACAAACTCACACAATTTCTCCTTCTGACACCATTTTTAAATCAACTGGAAGAAAATGGATCAACTTGAAACTCCACTGTTTTATCAGCAAAACTGCCAAACAACACAGACACACGACATAAAGGTAGAGTTGCTGGCACCAGCGTTGCGTAGGCTCTGCATAGATTCAGCTCAGTTTAAGTCATGCATTATTCTGGTTTGGGGAGAGGAGGGTTGGTGAACTAATGCTGTGTTCTGTTTGAAGCAGGAAGTCAGAAATCTAGTTCTGAGTTTCAACTTGGAAAGTCAGAGAGGTCACACCAACCCTAACTTCAGAATCCAAGATGGCTGCAGTGAGCATAAACAGTAGTAAAACTTCAGAACTTGTGTATTTGCAACTTGGTAAATAAGTCATACACAGAGCACTCACCAGGGTCTATCTATGAACATTCTGCAGTGATATTTTTAAGCGCAAAATAACAGGTATTGTGTTGTACTTCAGATATTCCTAGTGATGGCTGAATGACTAGCTGGCTGGGGAGTAAAACAAAGCCTGCTACTACTGGAACGCAGTCGGCTCGGGTGTGACGTCACTCTGAGCTTTGACTTCTGAGGTAAAAGGAATGCAGCACATTACTTGGTGCACTTCCAGGGTTGTAATGCTCTGGTTGGAGCCCTGTATTCTCATGCTCCTATTAAGTCAAGCTCCCCTTGATAAACTAAGTTAAGAGTTCACAGAGAAGGCATAGATGGAAGACACTCGTACTGGTTTTGATTTCAGGCTGGCGAGAAAGATACTTGGGGTCATGTGAGTGACACACAAGCCAAGCCAGTACAGTAGAAACCAAGAATGTGAGTATGGTTCTATGAGCTCCATATGATTGGTAGATACAATTGTGCAGGTAATAAAGTGGCTGAAAACAGCTTATACGTGCCAGTGTAGAAAATAATCTTGCAGAGATGTGACGGGGTGGGAGTGTCAGTGGTGTCAGACTGCTTGATAATGCTGGGGCTGTGGGAGAGGGGAGGTTGTTCAAGCTAAAACTGAGTGGGGGGTTAATTTATTCTAGGAAATGGGCCCATTCAGGCGTGTTTTATGTCTGTAAATGAACTAAAAACAACCCGATCTTATCCATCCTTTCTGTCATCTTTTGTGACCATTTATCTCGCTGGAGAAAAGGAGGATTTCTTTTTTTTTTTCACACATTTTTAATCTCACCCACAGAGATCTCCAGTTGTCTCCAAACTACAGAGGCAAATGTCAGTAAGCACAACACCAGACTTTTTTAAATTACTGGGCTTGTGGTTAGAGGTCTTGGTGCTATCTTACAATAAAGCCGCCCTCTATCATCTACTGTGTAGACTGTCGATGGGTATGTTGTGGGGGTTGGGTGTTCATCGACTGCTGAACAGAAAATGTTTCAGCTTCAGGCGTCCCAACAGGTTATTTCAGCACTCAGTGCCACAGTATGCAGCACACACTTGAATATGTGCAAGCACAAATACATAATAAACTAACAGACACGTACGCACAAGGCACCCACTCCCCGAGGCTAATAATTTGATAGTTTTAATGCACAATCCAATGTTGTTCTTTCCACGACTCGCTCTTCTGTCTCTCTCACATTCTGTTGTTTCTTGGAAAACACTCTGTTGTCGTTGGATGAAAATATATGATGTAGACAGATGGGGACTGGGATGGCAGAAGATGATGGTCGAGAGAAACTTTTTAAAAAATGCTCCCCCTTTCTTGATTTAATGGAAAGTTGCTTTCAGAGCCAGAGACTTGTCTTGTTTTTCTTTTTCAAAATTTACTTCCTATTAATTGAGCTTTTTCAGTGCTTTTCCATTTGTAAGAACAACAAAAACAGGATATCCCATCCTACCCTGTGTTATGGCTATGCATGTGAACGCATGTGCCCCTCTTGTTTTGTTTTGTTATGTTTTTTTTTTCTTTTTCCTTTCTCTGTGATGTAATGGTTGTCAGCAGAGACAGCTGTTTGTTTGGCCTACTTTCTCTCTATCTGCTCTCATCATCTGGCGAAGGGGAGGAAAATCCCATGGTTCCCTGTGTGTGTATGTGATGGGTGGGGATAGGGGGTATCACACCTGAGCCTGATGATAAGTTGCAGGAACTCCTCCTAGACACACACACACACACACACACCCAGCCAATCCCCAGGTTAATGCCATGGACATGAAGGATATTTGCTTCCTCCCCCATTCCCTCAGAGATCATTAGGCGGTGTTGTGCGACCTGATTCATCTTCCCCTCACCGACACGTGTCCACTGGCCCGCAGTTCCACCAGATGCATGCCCTGGAGCTACAGTCAGGCTGCCATCTCTCACTGTGTGTGTGTGTGTGTGTGTGTTTCTGTGTTTTCTGGCACAAAACCCACCTTTTCCTGGCTGCTCAGAGCATAAGGAAACAGGGTCACCGTTACAGCAGTGTGCAGAGGATTATAGCCTCCACCCATGCCTACCTAGAGCCTTCTTTCCATCCATCCAACACCTCACTCCACTCTGCTATCCATCTCTACTCCCTCCGGGTGCTTGTGGCTTCTCTCATTACTTTCCCGGAGTCCGAGAAAAAGAGGATCACGTCAGGAATGGTCCTCCTTTATCTCCTTCACTTTTTCTCTCTTGAGGACTGAGAAAGAGACACGGAGATCGAGTGTGAAACAGACAGAGAGAGAGAGAGAGAGAGAGAGAGATGATGGGGCTTGGTGGGGTGTAAATGGGGTGAGATGACAGACTGGAATGAGGAATTGAGGGGGTGGATTATGGAGGCAAGAGACTTAACAGAAGAAGAGGGGATGAGGATGGGGTGGCTGTCGTCATGGAGACGAGTCGCCGTGGAAACAGCCCTTTTTCCAGACAGACAGGCAGACACACGGGGGCTGACTGCTGAGTGTGTGAATATGAAAGGGGTATGTGGGTATGAGACAGCACCGGCCACGCCCATACGCACACAGTCTTATCTGCTCAGCTCTAATGGTATGGTACAGCTAGGAAAGACATAGTGGAGTGCCTTAAAATTGCTGCATTTGGAATGAAAAAAAGAGAAAAGATTAAAAAAAGGGAAAGGTTTGACTTGAAAAATAATAGATAAAAAAATAAAGCTGTCAGCTTGAATAGAAAACATGAGGGGGAAAGTGAGGCAGAGTGACAGATGCTAGCCTCTATAATGCTGTACTCAAGCAAAGAGGTGCTCTGAACTAGAAATCACCATGCCAACATCCTCACACCCAGCAAACACTTCAGTGTTGAATAGCTGAATAACTACAGACATCCAGACGGCTGACCATGCAGTCTATATGTCTAGTCCTGGTTGAAAAATATTTCTAAAATGAGTTATGTTAGCTTGCCATCTTGTCGATGTCCTTCTTAGACTTTCTAGAAAGGGGAAGTTTGTGTAGAGAGCAGCAGCAATCTAGGCAAGTGGCAAATAAGTTCACCATCCAACACACAATGAAACAGAATTTATTACGTGTAGATATACTGTATGTAAATGTCACAAAAGGGTTTGTATACATACACTCAGTGGACATTTTATTATTAGGTACACCTGGTTAAGTGATTGTTAAACAGCCAATCACATGGCAGAGATTAAGTGCATTTAGGCACGCTGACAAGGTCAAGACGACCTGATGAGATTCAAGCCAAACATTAGAATGGAGAAAGGTGATTGAAGTGGTCTGAACACTATAGAAATTGTTACTCTACTGCTATTTTCCTCCACAATTTTCCCTCTAGTGTTGGCAGAGAATGGTGCAAAAAGAGAAAATATCCAGTGAGCAGCAGTTCTCTGGGCGAAAATGCCAGAAGTCAGAGTATAATGGTCTAATAGGAAGGCAACAGTAACTGAAATAGTTGCTTGTTACAACAAAGGTATGCAGAAGAGCAACTCTAAATGCACAAGTCAAATCTTGAAGCAGATTATCTACAGCAGCAGAAGACCACACCACGTGCCACTCCTCTCAGCTAACAACAGGAAACTGAAGTTCCAATTCACACAGGGTCACCAAAATTGGACAACAGAAGATTGTGAATAATGTTGCCTGGTCTGATGAATGTTGCCTGGTAGGGTCAGAATTTGGCTTAACGTCATGAAATCATGGATCCATCCCACCTGGTATCAATGGTTCAGGTTGCTGGTGATGTAATGCTGTGGGTGATATTTTCTTGGCACAACTGAGCACTGTTCAAACACCACAGCCTAGCTGACCATTGCTGCTGACTCTTCATGACCAGTTTACCCCTCTTCAAATGGCTGCTTCCAACAGGATAATGCTTCGTGTCACAAAGCTCAAATCATCTCAAACTGGTTTCTTGAACATGACTGAAATGGCCTCCACAGTCACCAGATCAATAGAGCACCTTTGTGAATGGGAGATTTGGATCATGGATCTGCAACAGCTGTATGATGCTATTATGCAGGTGCTGGAAAATGTCTTTCCAGCACCTTTGTTGAAGCTATGCCATGAAGAATTAAGGCCCTTCTAAAGGGAAAAGGGTCCATCCTAGCAAGGTGTACCTAGCAAAACAGATATGTGCACATGATTTATGCATAATCTGTAGGAGAGTGAGGAGATTTTAGCTACTGGATGTTTTCTGAGTCTGATTATCATGGACCATTTAAGTAGGCTTTGGTTGCATGCTGGTAAATCGTGACGGTGCATGGAACAGGAAGTCTAAGCCTTGATATCTGCTGGCTACATCACTGTCACCAGAGACAAAGTCATGAGACCATAGTCTAGTTAGAAGTTAGAATTTGCTGCTCTTAGCAATTTGTTGAATATCTGAAAATCAAACAAAAAATTTAGCTCACTAGGACAGTCTAAAATAGGGCGACTGAGTTGACACTGTATAATGCTAAGTGATACCAAAGGCAGAACTGATGTCATATTCATATCCACATAAAATATAGAAAAGCCAATGAGTGTGTGGGAAAATAATGTGGCTGTCTTATCACAACCATGTTCTAACTGAATAAATTGTCAGTCAAATGTTGTACTAGGAAAAAAAAATCAACAAAAACATGTTTCCTGTGCAGTCATAATGTTGTCATATTAATATTTTGAAGGCATAATGGAATGTTTACTACACTTTATCCATCCCTATTTAGATGATATTTATATCTCCAGGGGAGATGATGAAATTTTTAAGATTAACTGTTCCAGTCAAAGATCTTAATTATGTCTTGGAGTGCATGAGTATTTTGTTTCCAGCTGTTATCTGGTTATAATTATAGGTGAAATTAGTGTTTTTCATTGACAAGATCATTCCCTCTCCTACATTTATCAGCTAAGTCAAAGGTATTTTGGCAGCAGACCTAAACTGTGGAGCACTCGTGGTGGAGGAAATACCACCAAAATTTGTGCTTTTTGTCAAACAAATATGTGCAATCCACTATGACAGAGCCAGTTTTGCCAGTGGCATGCCTTCCTTCCCTCTGCTCGATTGTTCAAAAGTGGCTGCGAAATTTCTGACATGTCTGTTAAACGTGTCCACAACAACCTCCCAGAAATGTCACACCATCTGTTGCTCTCATTTACAAAGCACCCATTTGTGGTTGTGTGACCATTGGTGTGTATTGCAGAGCAAATGCCTTTGTTTTTGTCTTTGAAAAGTGTAAAATAGCCAACTAAGGAAGTTTCTCATGCAACTGGACATTCAAGATGCTTCCTGGCTGCATTTTCAAACCTGATTTAACTACAGTTTTTCTGTTGCCAGCCACCCTAGCTTTGCAGCTTTGCTTTCTCGAAATCAGAACTTTTCTGTCATCAAATGCGTTAGTAGAGTCTACAGCATGGTGACGGGTATACCCTCCGGTTACATTAAAGACAGTTAGCATTCGTTGTTCTTGCAAAGAGATTTCTTTTTGTGAGACAGAACACCGATGATGCCGTGGCTTTCAGCAAAGCCACGAAGTGCTAGAGGCCAAATCACACTACTCCCACTCCACACTGCTTACATTCTCTGGATGTGAGTTGTTGCATCAACATTTCATAAGGAGGCTAAATAAAGAAAAGGAATCCTAAAATGTCAACCCACTTTGACTGCACTGTCATGTTGAATCTGTATCTGAAATATGGCTGAGAGCACTTCTAATGAATGGAAATAGCTCTTTAAGACATTTAGTGAGGTCTGATATAATTCTGTACAAGTGGGATGTCTTGTGTGGACAACATGTGAAAAGCCTGTGTCAGGTTTGAGTTGTCAGACGGGAGTTAAACACGGTGTTCATTAAGATGTGTCAAACACATTTTTACACATTTGCATGTGAAAGTGGTGTCAAGGACTTCACTGGACATTTTTCACATTTGTCCGTGGGCCTGCTTACACTTGACAACCTGTTGAAAGTGTTAAAGACACTTGTGTTCTAGTTAACATACATTAATTAAGTCCAAAGATCAAATAACCCCGCATCCTAAAAGTGAAAGGGAGTAAGTAAATTCTCTGTTTTGCATAAGGCAATTTGTAATTCTGTGTTAAATTTAAGCCATAGGTGCAAACTGTTCTGAAACCCTACGGTGTAACTTATGCCATAAACCTAAGACTGTCACTGCAAGAGAAACTCCACCTCAAACTAACGCTTTACTGACGAAACTGCATAGCGATGAAGGCCCATCATGCACACATATAAATGCTGGCAAAGGCGTCTGCCACCCGCATACGCTCTGCATAGCTGTAAAACATAAGTATAAATTAAAAAGGCATTAGATAGCATGGATGCTTTAACTTTTTATAATGAAATTATTGTGTTTGTTCTTTGTAATATACAGAAAAATAAGATTGGTTGTTGTGGTTTCATTCTTGGCACCAACCTGCCACTGGTTAGAATTTTCCTAAATCAGCTTGACTTTGCTGCTTGATTTACAGCAAAGAGGAAGTACGTCAGTAACTGCACAAACAAACCTTCATGCGTTTAGCAGCTAGCTGGTGTATAACGACTGGTTAGTGTTTAGTGGGTAGCTGGTACTAGAGATTCAATTTCAGAGATCCTGGTGGATCACGTCTTGTGCTTTTATTTTAAGTAAGCTGGCATGGCAGACCTTTAGCATTATTAGGATTTTACATTGCTTTGTACAGAAGCCATGCTGTGTTAGCCATGTTGCTAACCATCGGTCAAGTCAAGTCAAGTCAAGTTTATTTATAAAGCACATTTAAAACAACGACGTTGACCAAAGTGCTGTACAAGATCTGTAACCCCAAGGACTATACTAAATAAAAATAAAAATATATAAATAAATAAATAAAATAATAAAATAAAAATAAATAAATAAAAACATTAAGAACAATAAATAACATAAGAAAATTAAAAATTAAAACGTTTAAAACAAGTACCATAAAATACCATAAAACAATCATCTAAAAGGAGGTAGCACTGCAGCCAAATGCCAAGGAAAAGAAATGTGTTTTTAATAGAGATTTAAATGTGTGTATCGTCTGAGCTGTGCGGATATGGAGAGGTAGATCGTTCCATAGCTTTGGTGCTGCTGCTGCAAAAGCTCGATCACCTCTCTGTTTTAGTCTAGTTTTAGGCCTCTGTAAGAGCAGCTGGTTCGATGACCTCAGAGCTCTTACAGGGGTGTGACAGTGAAGCAGCTCAGACAGATACAAAGGTGCCAGTCCGTTTAAGGCTTTAAAAGTAAGCAATAAAATCTTAAAATCGATTCTAAAACGGACAGGGAGCCAGTGAAGGGATGACAGGACTGGGGTAATGTGTTCATGCTTTTTTAAACCGGTTAAAAGACGAGCTGCCGCATTCTGGACTACCTGCAGGCGGCGCACAGATGATTGATCTATGCCAAAGTACAGAGAATTACAGTAGTCCAGGCGGGAAGTAATAAAAGCATGAATAACTTTTTCCAGGTCCTGCTGTGGGAGATAAGGTTTTACCTTGGCAATAACTCTGAGTTGGTAAAAACTGATTTTGGTAACAGCACTTACTTGCTTCTCCATTTTAAAACTACTATCTAAAATGACACCCAGATTTTTCACAGCATCACGACAGTGAGGAGCCAAATGACTCGGAGTGCCAGAGGAGTAGCTTGAGGGGTCAAATTTACCAAAGCATATGACCTCGGTTTTGCTTTCATTAAGTTTTAGGAAATTGTTTCTCATCCAGGACTTGATGTCACTTAGACAGTTCAGCAGGGGTTCCCATGGATCTCTGCTGTTCAGTTTGATGGGCATATACACCTGGATGTCGTCAGCAAAACAGTGGAAACAAATATTATGTTTCCTAAAAATCGACCCTAGAGGCAACATATACAATGAGAAAAGAATTGGGCCCAGAATGGACCCCTGAGGCACTCCACAAGAAAGCTTTGCTGTGGTAGAAAAACAGTCTCCTAGATGGACAGAGAAACTTCTATCAGTAAGATAAGATCTGAACCAAGTCAGAACCGTGCCTTTAATGCCAATTTCATGTTCTAGGCGGGATAGAAGGATCTCGTGGTCCACAGTGTCAAAGGCAGCTGACAGGTCTAGAAGTACTAAAACTGCAGGACTACCAGAGTCCACAGTTAAAAGCAGATCGTTAAAAACTCTTAAAAGAGCCGTCTCTGTGCTGTGACGCATTCTAAAACCTGACTGAAACTTTTCCCACATTCCATGTTCACTTAAAAATGCTTGAAGTTGCTTAAAAACAACTTTTTCAAGAACCTTGGATAAAAATGGTAATTTAGAAATTGGTCTGTAATTTGAAAGAACATCGGTGGCTACCTGTAAGCAGCCTGAAAATAATTTGTGACGTAAAAATAGACATCAAACGGCCACAAGCAACCACTGACCTGTGAATTCTTTTTCTGGGAAAAAAAAAAAAAAAAGACAACATGTCTTCACTTTAGGCATGCTGACTAATGCAACCACAATGTTAGCATGCAAAACAAGTAAGATTAATTAAGGGAAAGCGAATATAAACAACAAACATGCTAATGGATGCTCCATTCCAACTCCAATGTTGTATGTAAAAAAAAAAAAGAAGCTGATATGGTAATAGAAGATTCAATTTTTAATGATGCATCTAGCTAGTATGTGCTCATCACTCCATGTTGATGGTGATTGATAGGAAAACAGGAAAGTAAAACAGTGTGGCGCAACACTTGTGTCTTTGCAACAGCACCTGCTTTATACCATTTAGAATTGCTTGAGGGCCAAAAGATAACTATTGTGGGTTTAAGCTTTAGTTTGCATAAAAGCTATGCAGTTTGGATTTTATAGGTGAAGTGAATAACAATGACTTATATTATGTATCCTACTTTGAGATGACCCTCCCACCACCACCACCTAAATATTTTTGTAGACCCTCATGTTCGACAATAGCAATAGCACTCCCGAGCAGAACATTGCTTCCTGCCATATTTATAAAACTGTGCATGAATGGTTCTAAGAACACAGGAAAGGGCTCCACCCTGCAACCCACAGTCTAAAGAATCCTCTGCCACTGTCACAGTGCCCAGCTACACAGGACACCAGCATGCCTCAATGGGTCAAAAATGTTTTGGCATCATGAGGGAGTATAAAATGATGACTGACGTGTATGTTTCTTGGAGAATGGCAGTATAGCTATAGCTTGAGGGTTTGACTTTGATAATGACACCTGCTGCTTGTGACGGCATCACAAATGCATTGTTTAGTTTAATGCAACATGTAAAATGTAATTTCAGAGGAGCTACAGTGTGCAGACTTGTGGAAACTAGTATTAAGTTTAGCTTTCTTGGCTGATGTTAGGTAATACATTATCCACAGCACCAGAACAGGTGATAAGCCAGTAAGTTAACAGCTTATTGTGTTGCTGTGTTAACTGACAGTTTGGGCTCAGTAGAGAAACTCAGTTTCCAGCGCTTCTTTCAGACGGACTGGTGGAAGAGAAGTCTTGATCTTACCAAGCTGCCGTCTGAACCATTCTTGACAGATTTCCAGATTCTCAGAGACAACAGAAGGATTTCACAGAAGCTTTTTTTTGCGTGTGTGAACTGTGCAATACACCGAAAGGAAGTTTTATGATTTCATTATTGTAATGAGCGATTAGCTTCTGTGTGGTTTGAAAAAAATAACCAGACAGCCAACCAGTCATTTTCTCCCGCTTGTCCACGGCCCAGTTATGGGGGCAGCAGCGTAAGCAGAGAAATCCAGAGCTCCCTCTCCCCATCCACCACCTCAAGCTTATCAGGGGGAACACCGAGGCGTTCCCATGCCAAGTCTATCCTGGGGGCTCCTCCCGGTAGGACATGCCCGGAACACCTCACACATGAGGCACCCAGGAGGCATCCTAGTCATATGCCCAAACCACCTCACCTTACCATGTCAATCACCAGACATATATGATATAAATGTGATTATAATTTTGTTGGCTCTATTTATATGTTAAGAAAAAGTTAAAAGCAACCTCTTTTTTCCCGCTCTCACACAGACTCCATTTGGTTGCTCAATGGTACAGAGAGGTGTGTCTCTTGCAAGACAGAAACACCTGTTTAAGTTTCTTTTTTTTAATTTGTTTACTGCAAGTGTTCCCAGGTTTTTATATATATATATATATATATATATATATATATATATATATATATATATATATATATATATATATATATATATATATATATATATATATATATATATATATAAATAAAATCTTTGTGGACCTGATTTGTCTTCATAGCATGAATTATACCAATGCAGACTTGGTGATAA